>NW_028261391.1:67670578-67773078 GCF_051295495.1 Thamnophis sirtalis
TGGGGAGGCAATAGAGCACAGGTTCGAATCCCAGTAAGGATATGGCTAGCTGATGAGAGCTAAATAGCTTGAAATAGATCTATACTAGTCTTCCTTTATTTATTTATCAGCACAAATAATATATATATATATATATATATATATATATAATATTATATATTATTATATATTATTATATATTATTATATATTATTATATATTATTATATATTATTATATATTATTATATATTATTATATATTATTATATATTATTATATATTATTATATATTATTATATATTATTATATATTATTATATATTATTATATTAATAAAAATGTAATGGTTATTTGTTCAAAATCTCTAATCTCCAAAAGTTCTTCACCGATTGACAGGTAAAACCATGATTTTTTTGTAAAAACATGCTTTTTTGAAAACCAGCACCATCTGGTGGACGTAAAAGCAACTCACGCTATACTAAATATTTCATGATTCCATTTCAATGTTTCTGATTGCATTGTTATACTGAATTTTCATAGATTTTGATTTATTTTCATTTTGATTTAATTATTTCATATGACATTGCATTGGAATTGAGCTGTGTCGTTTACCACAGTTCATTTAGTGAGTATAGTATATTTGGAACAGTTCAGCCTCTCTCCAGCTTCGTCCTGACGGTCCCTTTATATGTGTGACTGGGCTGCGGCCACACCCTTTCCCCTTTCCGCCTCTCCTCTGATGAGCTTTGGCTATTTCTGCCAAGGGGAGCCGAAGCCCTTCGGCCTCCCCCTCCCCTCTCTCCCTTCCCGCGGGGCCTTTTCTGTCTGCAGCGGGGTGCCACCTGTGCCATCCCTCGGCCACCTCCCCCCATCCTTCAGCCGGCCTACCCCCGGCCAGACCAGCGGAGCTTCAGAGGAGGTGGAGGCGGAGTGTCTCCTCAGCCTGGCTGGCCCCGCACGCTCTCTAACCTCTCCTCACAGCGAGCCAGCTATGGCCTCACCAAGACGGCTCTGACAGGGCAGCAGTGGTAGTGTCAGCCTGAGGTACAGCAGGGCTGGGGCAGCCCCTGGGTGCCCCATGAGGCAGCACACTGAGGACTTTTCCTCCAAGATCCTGGACGTCTCACTCTCCTGGGCCACCGACTTGGGGGAGCCCGAGCGCAGCTCCTCCAAGGAGATGCTCAACAACTTCCATGAGGCCGACAGCCCCGGCGTCATCTCTCCCAACCTGCCTCGCCCGGCCCAGCAGCCCCGAGTCCTGACCAACGGCAGCACCCACCTGCCGCCCCACTATGTCCAGATGGGGCCACAGCTAATATATATATATTACACATATATTACACATACATACATACATACATACATACATACATACATACATACATACAGACAGACAGACAGACAGACAGACATACAGACATACAGACATACAGACATACAGACATACAGACATACAGACATACAGACATACAGACATACAGACATACAGACATACAGACATACAGACATACACACACACCATGTTTCCATCAAAATAAGATGGGGTCTTATTTCTTTTGACCCCCAAAATAATCACTTGGCCTTATTTTCGGGAGGTCTTATTATTTTTGAGGTGCAGGAGGTGGCGAGCATAGTCACCACATGTCTGCTGCTGTGTTGCAATATTTTGGGGGAGGGCTTATTTTCTGGGGAGACATTGCGCATGTGCTCAAAAGTCCAATTAGGCTTATTATCCAGGGAGGGCTTATTTTCCATACAGGGAAGGAAACCCTCTTATCTTCGCTACCAGTTCAGAACGGGGAGTGCACACAGAACCTTCTGTGCATGCGCAGGGCATCCATTATGATGTCTGGGAGGGAGGGAGGGAGGGAGGGAGGAGCCTTCCGCCGCCGCCACTATTGGTTCACCCAAACTGGGGTGAACCAGCAGAATACCACCTCTGATACATACATGCATACACACACACACACACAAACGCACACAATTTGCCACTCTTCCTCCTCCGCATCCTTCCCTCTGCCTCCCCCCACCCCTGGGCTATAACTTGCCAATATAAAAACTAAGCAGGGTCATCATTAAATAAAAATCTCAAGCATTTTAGGAACAGCCATTGGGAGCCAAATGTGCTCCTGTGACTTAAAATTGAAAAAGGTCCATCTTTATACCTACCAAAATTCTGGGCCAAACAATCTTTGAGCACCTCAGGAGAGGACGATGCTAACACTTACACAAATGTCAATTTGTCTCTCCTCTCAGCAACTTTCCTCTACATGCTCTGGTTTGGTTTGGTTTGGTTTTATTAACATTTATAGGCCGCCCTTTTCCCTAAGGGGACTCAGGGCGGCTCACAAAAAACCAGGGAGGGGAAAATACAACGTTAAGATTACAACATATAATAAAATAGCAAACAACATGCATTCATCATTCGGGCGGGGTAGGAATCCTTATCCCCAGGCCTGACGGGCGAGCCAGTTCTTCAGGGCTGTGCGGAAGGCCGGGACGGTGGAGAGGGTACGAATCTCCACGGGGAGGTCGTTCCAAAGGGTCGGGGCTACTGCTGAGAAGGCCCTCCTCCTTGTAGTTGCCAGCCGACACTGGCTGGCCGATGGGATGCGGAGGAGGCCTAGTCTGTGTGATCTTATAGGTCGTAGGGAGGTAATTGGCAGAAGGCGGTCTCTCAAGAGGCTTTGGGACAATAATTCTAAGTTTCTATTAACTGCCAGCTTCCATTATCTGGTAGTTATATTGTCCACACCTCAGGGTGTATTGAGAGATTCTGGTACCCAAAATTACTTGCCAACTCGATCTAGCCTGCTTTTAATTTTGCAAGATAACATATTAAGAATGCTGCTTCAAGTTAATGAATGTTCTCTCTTTTTACTGTCTTTCTCCCCCCACCTCTTCACCTCCATTCTCTCCCCCCCCCACCCCGTGTGGACAGACAGTATTTGAAAGCCTGGATCCTGCAAATGTCAAAGAAAATATTTATACAATCAAATGCTCATGTTTCAGCCCGATTATCTTTGATTGAATGCAGGATTTGATTGGCATATTTAACCTCTATATTTTATTCTCCTTCTGCCCTTCTCCCCCCCCCGCCGCCCCCCCCCCACCTCAGGCCAGCAAAGTAATTTGGAAGTCGAACTTCACCTAAGTGTTAATGATGAAGCTCTGGGAAGTTTTTGCCTGTAATGAGGCACCATGCAGGAAGAAGTATCAGTTGGGATTCCTATTGAAGCCATATGTGAGGCCAATGTTGCATGAATTAACATACGGTGGGTCAAGTTAACATATGTACAGTGAAAAATGACTAATGACTTCTCACACTGATGTTATTTTTGGTCCTTCTTCCTCCAGTGCAACCTTTTGGAGAGGAACAAGTAAAAGCAGTTATGCCTCAACTGTCCTGGTTCCCCGTGAAGAAAGGGATAAAGTGGAACCATATGCTTTGCAAAGAGGAAAGGCAAGCCAGAGACGCAGAGGAGAAAGAGAGGGAGAGGGAGAGAGAGAGAAAGAGAGAGAGACCAGCATGGGGCCACCGCCATTCCTGTAGCAACCAGCCAAAGGGGATGTCTGCCCAATAATGTCCCCCTCTTGCCAGACAGCCGAGACAGCAGCACGCCTAGATGACAGATGCTATCTGAGCCATCCCACAGGCTGCATTTACTGCCCTTGGTGCCACGAGATACTGAGATGGCTGCAGGGGCACCAAAATTAGATTGGCAGGATGTGAAAAGAGTCAACTTTTTTGTTTAATGCCATCAATTTGTGATGGAGGAGACAGGTATTAGCTTAGGGACCTCCGTGGTCCCCGCTAGCCATTAGTTTCCTCGCAGCTGCACCAAGTTCCGGATTATGAATCTGCCATGGTTGGTCATTCATCAGTTTCACAGTCCACTCCAGCGCACATTCCAACAACAACAGAAACATCTTGCCACACCGACTTCAGCTCTGCGGAGCTGGGAAAGAAAAAAAAAACCTCCGTTATCAGCAGAAAATGAATTTCATCAACAAGAGTATGGGTAGGCGATGAAACCTGATATAAATTATACAGGTTTCAAGTCATGCTGATGTTTCGCGTTGGATGCTGGCCTCCACGGTGATGGCGGGGGGGGGGGACTTCCTTTCTCCCTGCTGTCAAACAGGAAATCTTTAAAAGTTGGCTGGAGAGTTATGGAATTACCTGTGGAAACATATTGCAGAAGGTCAAGCCGGGGGTTCAATTTGTCAGATGGCAATGTCACAGCCCTCACATCCACTAACTATAATTTGTTTTCTTAGCACTGTTTTCCCCCTTCTTTTCCAGGATACGTAGCTGCAGAAGCCTAAAGCCTTGTCAATCCTTAAGTTTACACATGTTCATTGTTTAGTTTCCTCCCCCCTCCCCAGCGGTTTTTTTTTTAAAAAAATAAAAATAAATCTGGGTCTCTGTGTAGAACAATTGCTAAAAAGGTAAACTTCTGGAGCACAATATGACATGACTCATGCTGTTTTTGTCACCAGATTAACAAGCAGCTCGCTTGGAAAATAATAGCTGTCTGATGTTCTCTCTGCTTAAGTCAGCAATGAAGCAAAAAGGAGAAAGGGATGAGGGCAAGAACAACATGAAACGATATAATCTAAAACTACAATCCTATTTCAACTTTGTGAGCGGGGAAAAAACAAACGCCCGGATTGCAAGGCGTGCTTTTAAAGACTTCAACATAAGGTTGTTCTCAAATCTCCGTCGTATACACATTTATCTGATATAAGACCATGGGAAACATTTCTTTCATGATAATTTTTTATTTTATTTTAAACACATAAGCACATCAACAGAAACAAACACATAACTTAAAAACAACATAGGAACAATAAGTTCCATCGTATATCATACAGCAGTTCCGAATCAGTTTCTTTGCAGTTAGTGTTTTCCCTTCTATACATTTCTATCTTTCATTCATAATCTCCTTATTCGTTATCCATTTTTATGTACATTTCTTTCTTTATTTAAACTTAGCTACTTATGACCAAATATTATTTACCTATATTATGCTATATATTTTTACTGTCATTTGTTCTCTTACATACAGATTATAGATATACATTCACATAATTATTCTTTTTCTTTGCCATTCTTATATTATTATTATCCAATTTGGAAGGTTATAAGGTATAGTTTAAAATGCTTTGTCTACCATCCTTCGCACCTGCTAAGACACCACCTTGTTTTCTCTTTCTTTTCTTTTCTCCCTCCCTTCCTTCTCTACTTTCTTCCTTCCTCCTCTCCATCCCCTTCTTCCTTCCCTTTCCTCTCCCCTACTCCTACCCTTTTTCTTCTCCTTCCTACCTTCTCTCCTTCTCTTTCTTTCTCTTCCTCCCTCCTCTTCTTCTTTTTCTCTCCCCTCTACCCACCTTCCCTTACCTCTTTCTTCTTCCCTTACCTCTCCTCCACACTTCTTCTTCCTCTCCTACTTGGGAAACATTTCTTAATAGATCCGTATAACTACTTGCAAACCACTCTGGGGTTTTGATTGTGACAGCAATGTTTTGAGTTGCAGTGTGGTTTCCCTCAGTAAAATTATTTCTTTTTTCTAAGTGGATGGCCTATCTATATTCGGGCACAACCAGTGTCATTTTACCTCAATATCTTAGGTAAACAAATAAGGTGAGATGTGGGGGGGAAAATGAAGGCTGGGTTACAGCAAATGCATAAGTAGAAACTACCCACCCACCCCCTAATTCAGAGAACAGAAGGCTGCATAAAATGCTTCTGCACTTGTAGTAACTAACACAGGCTGCCTCATAGGAATCTTAATGGAGTAATGCATTCACATCTGTGTGCATTACCTCATCACACAGATGCAGGATATTTCTGCTTCGCACATCAGCCTGTGGTGTGCCCTGACTTTCTCCGATTAACATGTGGAAGCTTGTGTTTGCATGCTAACTACTACAGCCGACTGGAGACATCTGCCTGTAAATGGGGGCTGTTTTTAACCTGACTTATTTTTTTTCCAGCAGTAGGAATTTCTGTGATGGCTTCGGTTCTCCTTTGCAGAATCCTCCGTGGCAACTCCCACTGAGGGGGGTCATCATGAAATGGAAATTTCAGAAGAGAGAGGATTTCTTTTTTTAAAAAAAAATATTTTAAAGATATAAACACATCAACAGAAACAAACACATGACTTAAAACAACATGGGAACAAGAAGTTCCATCGTATATCATACCGCAGTTCCGTATTGGTTTCTTTGCAGTTAGTGTTTTCCCTTCTATACATTTCTATCTTGCATTCATGGTCTCCTTATTCGTTATCGATTTTTATGTACAATTCTATATTTATTTATACTTAGCTATTTATAACAAAATATTGTTTACCTATATTGTGCTTTATAGTCTTACTATCATTTATTCTCTTACATACAATTCTAGGTATACATTCACATAGTTATTCTTTTTCTTTGCCATTCTTATACTATCGTTATTCCATTTAAAAGGTTATAAGGTACAGTTTGGATTGCTTTGTTTACCATCCCTAGCGCCTGTTGTAACACCACCTTATTTTCTCTTTCTTTTCTTTTCACCCTTCCTTCCTTCTCTACTTCCTTCCTTCCTCCTCTCAGCACCTCTTCATTGAGTAATTAGGAAAGAAGACCACGAGACTCCATTGATAGAAACCAAGTGTACTTTTACTAATTATAAATGATTAGAAGCGTAGCAAAGCGAAGACTGATTATTTAGGCGCGAAAGCAAATGATATATAGAATAACCCATTCCCCACCCCTTGGCATCCCAGTGGCAGTCCAATCATAATTCTCCCAAGTGTCAGGTGCGAGATAACTTTGAAAAGCATCACCAAGATGGAATGTCGGTGCCGTTGGCCTTGGCGGGAACCTCCTCCGCATGCGCAATCCGACAGGTAGCAGAACTCCAGAATCTTCCTCCAGCACAATTAGTAAACCCTTCCCAAATACCATGCCCCCCCCTCCCCATTTCAATGGCAGCCAAAGCAGCAGCAAAGCAGAGGCTGACACTTCCCCTTTGTTCTTCCCTTACCTCTCCCCTACTCCTACCCCAGAAGAGAGAGGATTTCTTTTCTCACAGAAGGGAACAAGGGAAGGGCTGTTGAATTGAGATCCGGGTGCCCAGAAATTGACTTCAGCGCCATCCCAAATGATCATGCTAGCATATCATGCTCATTGGTATGGGGCTACTCTGGGATATAATTGTCAATTGTTTTTCTGTTTACGAAGATTAGATTTAAAGTAGATGAAACGATTTATGGTTCGGGGCATTCCGAGTCTGAGTTTGAAATAGAAGTGTGTACAAATGATAAACATGTAGCTGCTAAAAATGTGTACACATTCATTGAAATGTGAAACAGAAGTGAAAGAAAACATGATGAAGTGGACTAAAAATTTTGGTCATAATATACCCATAGAAACAGGAAACGTACGTGGCTAACAGAATTGAAACGTACATTATGTTATCAACTTAAAGCAATTTTTTATACGATATACTGTTGGTGTTTGTCACCAGAAAAAATATATAGAATGTATAAAGGCACTTCAAATTTATGCTGGAAATGCGAACAAATAAGAAGGGGCATTTTATCATGTTTGGTGGATATGTAAAAAAGTTCGAGAATTCTAAATTGACTTAAATTAAAAAAAGATCTACCTTGACTACAGAATCAGTAGTAAATCTCTTACTGACTTCTTCTGTGCAACAGAAAAAAATGAATTTGTGGTTTTCATAATTAAACAAAATAGAGTAAGAGTTTAACTTATAATGAATGAATAACTGTACATATTTTTTTCTATTTTTTTATTTACTTCATTCCACTTTTAACAGAATAACAGAGTCGGAGGGCTTCTAGTCCAATCCCCTGCTCAAGCACGAGGCCCTATATCATTTCAGACAAGTGGTTGTCCAATCTCTTTTTACAAACCTCCAGTGGCGGAGCCACAACTACTGAAGGCATTGCCAGGCCTGCAAGCCATCTTTATTTGTTTGGAGCCCTGACAGGCAAGACATTCCACTGATTAATTGGAAACTGTCAGGAAATTTCTCCTTAGTTCCAGATTGCTTCTCTCCTTGATTAGTTTCCATTCATTGTTTCTTGTCCTGCCTTCAAGTGCTTTGGAGAATAGGCTGACCCAATCATCTTTATGGCAGCCCCTAGATATTGGAACGCTGCTATCATGTCTCCCCTAGTCCTTCTTTTGTTCTCATTTTCCCCTGTCTGCTGTGCTAAATAGCCAGCTTCTGGTGAAGCCCATCAAGAGGGGCAAGGCTGCCTCCTTGCAAATAATCAGGCTGACCTTCACTGCTTTTGGCTCTGTTCTTCCATTAGAGGTAGAAGGCAACCCCTCTTCCTCATCGCTTACAACCTGCAGCTGCATGTTTTCCCCACCTGAAGCCTCATGGCTGTCCTGCTGCAGCTGTGCTTCAGCCAAATCCAGAGGTGGGTTCCTACCAGTTCGCGCCTATTCGGTAGAACCGGTTCGTCAAATCTACCGAACCGGTTAGAAGAGGTTCCACCAGTGGACCCAGAAAGCAGACCACACCTACAGAAGAGGTTCCAAAATTTCTTGAAACCCACCACTGGTCCTTGGATACGATTATTCTACACTATCATGCTCCTATTTCTAAAACTCAGTGCCTTTGTGAAAGGTAAGGATGACTACTGCGTTTGTGGCGCAATCAGAACATTGCGTGTGTTGAAGTTGTTTTAACACAAACCAAAGATGCCTTTTAAAAAACAAGTTTACATCCTATTCTTATGCAGGCCAGTGCTGTGTGTGAGGTAATTTAAGGTGGTCCTGACAAGTGTCGTCGGCATCTTCATATCCGGTCACATGGGCAGCAAGCCACTCCCATCCGGTCACATGGGCAGCAAGCCACTCCCACAAAGGAGGCCACACCCACAGAGTAGGTTCCAACAATTTTTGAAACCCACCACTGGCCAAATCCCTCTCAGATGGCTGCTTGGCGCTATTGACCAACTCTCCTCCTGACGTGCCTGAAATAATAGCACCATGTCGCGCTTCAGATTTATTTCCAAAAAGGTGTTTCAGCATCCATGAGGGTAGTAGCCCTCTGCAAGTTTATTTAAAGCAATAGCAGACAGTTTCATGATCCCAGAAAAATATGCAGCAACTTTAAAAATATATTCATATTCCCATTTTCATACACTCCCATACACATTTTTTTCCGAATCAAATTTAAAAAACTGCACCCTTTGGGAAATGTTTGGTAACCTCTATTTCTTTCTCATTTCAAGCTCTTCGTTTACCTTTCTTTAATCATGTGGCTCTCATGATGATGCAACAGTTTTATATGATGTTACATTTCTTCATTAAATGAAGCAGCTCAGGGGAGAAGAGTAATAAAGTCTTAATATATCTAATTTCGGCCTATCACAGCTCATTCTGCTCCCTTTTTCCATATGAAACCAGATGAATAAGTTAGACTCATGGATTTATGGCCACAAAGTGTAGCTGATTGTTTTGGAAATTAACTACTATGGTAAGTTTTTTTCCATAATGATAATGATGTATTATGTGCATCTACTGGGAATATATAAAAGTAAAGGAGAATTTTTGTTGAGTTTGACTCTCCTTCTAGAGGAACAGCTGCTTTTCCTTCCTATTCGATTAGCATATTATTTTACTATTACCCAATTATTAAATTTAATCATAGTTTAGAACATACTGTAAAGTGACATCTTTTCACTTTGGCATTAATAATGCTGTAATAGTTCCACGTTGGGCACTCAGTTTTTCTCAAGTTACCCAACTAAAAAGTTTGGTAGGAATAAGAATGGAGAGCTTTTAAATTTCCTTTGATATTGTGTTTTCTAGAGCTTGTTATCTCTTTCAGCTCCCGAGTGAATTAAACATGTGACTGTGCAGCAATCCATCAAATGAAGAATTCATTTATTAATTGTCTTTATACATCACTTGCAAAGAAGGAGCTGGAAATGGTGAAGAGGCACATATAGGATTATTCCTATACCTGAGCCGAGGTGGCGCAGTGGTTAGGGTACAGTACTGCAGGCCACTTCAGCTGACTGTTATCTGCAGTTCAGCGGTTCTAATCTCACCGGCTCAGGGTTGACTCAGCCTTCCATCCTTCCGAGGTGGGTGAAATGAGGACCCCCAGACTGTGGGGGAAATTTGCTGACTCAATTTGCTAAAAAAAAATCTGTAAACCACTTAGAGAGGGCTGAAAGCTCTATGAAGCGGTATATAAGTCTAACTGCTATTGCTATTGCTATAAAAAGAAAGCAAACTCCACTCCCTTCTAGCGCTGATGTTACCTAGTCAGATAACGAAACAAATCTGCAGCCAACAGTTCAAGGATTCCATAATTCAAATCTGAGCTACATAAGTTATCTTCCATTGGATAATAAAACTTTGTTGAAGGATTAAAGCTATTAGAATTCTAGAGCCAAAAGAATAAAATGAGAGAAATCATAAGGAAGCTTTAATGAAAGCTTACAAGAAATGAATATTACCTTCTACTTGAATCGGAATATTTTAACTGTAAAAAAGAAGTGATGAAATACTTAGGCCCCAGATAAGTGTATAAAAGTCTGTGGACTTGAGGATGTACATATGCCCAAGCTGTCCAGCAACATATTTAACTGACGAAGCTGACAGATTGTGCAATTTTGCTGTGGTAATTACTCAATGGTTCAGCAAATGGTAAGTAAATACTTTGGAAATCATAATGTCTAATTGCAGGCACACATATGGTTTATCCCTAACCGTTCCACAGTAGGTAAAGTAATGAACACACCCAAATGTTTTTTTTTTCCATTTCAAGCATCATCTTGCCTTGAGAACAAGTTACTTTTGGAAGACCATTTATCTTTATTTATTTTTTTATTTTTATTTTAAACACATAAACACATCAACAAAAATAAACACATGACTTAAAACAACATAGGAACAAGAAGTTACATCATATATCATACAGCAGTTCCAAATCGGTTTCTTTACCGTTAGTGTTTTCCCTTCTATACATTTCTCTCTTGCGTTCATGGTCCCCTTATTCGTTATCCATTTTTATGTACTATTCTATATTTATTTATACTTAGCTATTTATAACTAAATACTGTTTACATATATTGTGCTTTATATTCTTACTATCATTTATTCTCTTATATACAATTATAGGTATACATTCACATAGTTATTCTTTTTCTCTGCCATTCTTATATTTTTGTTATTCCATTTAAAAGGTTATAATATCCAGTTTGAGTTGCTTTGTTTACCATCCCTAGCGCCTATTGTGACACCACCTTATTTTCTCCTTCTTTTCTTTTCTCCCTTCCTTCTCTACTTCCTTCCTTCCTCCTCTCCTTCCCCTTCCTTCTTCCCTTACCTCTCCCCTACTCCTACCCTTCCTGCCCTTTCTCTTTCTCTCCCTTCCACCCTCCTCTCCTTCTCTTTCTCTCCCTTCCACCCACTTCTCCTTACCTCTTTCTTCTTCCCTTGCCTCTCCTCCACTCTTCCTCTTCCCTTCCTACTATCTCTCCTTCTCTTTCTCTCCATTCCACCCTCCTCTCATTTCCCTTCCTTCTTCCCTCCCTCCTCTATTTCCTTCCTCCTCTCCTTCTCCTTCCTTCTTCCCTTACCTCTTCCCTACTCCTACTCTCTCTCTTCCCCTTCCTACCCACTCTCCTTCTCTTTCTCTCCCTTCCACCCTCCTCCCCTTACCTCTTTCTTCTTCCCTTGCCTCTCCTCCACCCTTCCTCTTCCCTTCCTACCATCTCTCCTTCTCTTTCTCTCCCTTCCACCCTCCTCTCCTTTCCCTCCCTTCTTCCCTCCCTTTCCTACTTCCTTCCTCCTCCCCTTCTCCTTCCTTCTTCCCTTACCTCTCCCCTACTCCTACCTTCTCTCTTCCCCTTATGTTTATTTTTAACATCAGTCATTTTTAAAAGTGTATGGTGACAATCGAATTCAACTACAGCACAGTCTCTCTCTGACTCATTCAACAAAGGAATCAGAAATAGGCAACGTCCTTTTCCATTACTCTGAGGCTGTTGTTGTTTTCTGCAACGTTTCCTCTGTTTCTAAAATATTTACAGGCAAATCCAAGCCGTATTGTTTTGAATTATAGCAGTTAGCAATAGCAGTTAGACTTATATACCGCTTCATAGGGCTTTCAGCCCTCTCTAAGCGGTTTACAGAGTCAGCATATGCCCCCCTCCCCCACAGTCTGGGTCCTCATTTCACCCACCTCGGAAGGATGGAAGGCTGAGTTAACCTTGAGCCGGTGAGATTAGAACCGCTGAACTGCAGATAACAGTCAGCTGTAGTGGCCTTCAGTACTGCACCCTAACCACTGCGCCACCTCGTCTCCCTATTAAAAGGCACTATGGCTGATTTTAAATTGTGAATTGCTCCCAAGTAAATGTGCTTCAGTCTACTGCCCCAAAAAGTTTAAAACACTGCCTAAATATAAACTTAAAATACAAAGTGGAATGCAGTGTTTCGGATTTCTTTTATTTCATTTAGTTGGAGCTATGTCTCTAGATTACTCTGTTCCCGATTCAAAATGATCCACAAAGTGCTGTCACAGAATGTCAGTCTGCTGAATGGAAAGAGATGGCCTACCTACCATAAAAGGCTTTTTTTTAAAAAAAATCTACATTTGTGGCACTTTCCAGCATCCTCAAATGCTAGGCTGGAAAGGGTAGGAGGCATTGAAGAGAATCTTTTCTTTAACTATAAGGATTTGCTTGCCTCACTTTCCTCCCTGCCATCTATTTTGTTGTAAAATATGTTGTGACTGTCTTGTCTACTTGACTGGTTTAAAGACTGTATATATTTTATGGAAAAGATGGATGAGTTAATATCTTACACTTTCCCTCAACTTCTGTCAGCTCCAATATATTCAGAAAGGGACACTGTTATTTCTTGCTACCATTCCTTTGCACAAAAACCTATGAATCTATCTGCATAAGATTTGCCACAGATATTTCTGACTAAGGCACCTATTTTCACTGCAATTTTTTTTTACTACATTCTCTCCAAAACAAAAAAATATAGACACTTTTAATTTTCTTTAAAAAAATTCATCTCATTATGGTTTTGACAAGATAAGTAATCACAATGTAATATTCTTTCCTATGTTATGTATTCAGAAGTTGAGCCTCCTCAATAGCATTTAGTATTTTGGATGAATCAAGATGGATTGCTCTTAACGCCACGGGTTCTTTCTAAGTTGAGGATCTAGTCCTTAGGCAAGATGGGTGGTGGAAGAGCCAAGGTGGCGCAGTGGTTAAATGCAGCACTGCAGGCTACTGCTAGATCAGCAGGTCAGCGGTTCAAATCTCACCGGCTCAGGGTTGACTCAGCCTTCCATCCTTCTGAGGTGGGTAAAATGAGGACCCAGATTGTTGGGGGCAATATGCTGACTCTCTGTAAACCGCTTAGAGAGGCCTGAAAGGCCTATGAAGCGGTATATAAGTCTACTGCTATTTTCACTACAGCCTCAGTGGCTAAGACATTGAGTTTGTCAATCAGAAAGGTCGGCAATTTGGCGATTCAAATCCCTAGTGCCGCGTAACGGAATGAGCTCCCGTTAAGTGTCCCAGCTTCTGCCAACCTAGCAGTTTGAAAGCATGTAAAAATGCAAGTAGAAAAATAGGGACCACCCTTGGTGGGAAGGTAACAGTGTTCCGTGCGCCTTCGGTGTTTATCATGCTGGCCACATAACCACGGAGACGCCTTCAGACAGTGCCGGCTCTTCGGTTTTGAAATGGAGAAAGGGACCACCCCCTAGAGTCAGGAACAACTCGTGCATATGTGTGAGGGGAACCTTTGGCTTTACCTATTTATTTAAATCTATCAAATTATGGTCTTCATCATTCTCCATAACAATTTTTGGAAGTTTACAGTATTATAATACATACAAATTTTAAAGCAGTCTTCAAGGCCATGTAGACTTTAGGGGGGGTGGGGGAATTGTTCCAAATAGAAGCAGTTCCCACTGATAAGACCCATCTCCAAGGTCCCATAAAATTGAATTTCTTATAATAAGGGATTTTGAGCCTTCTATCAAATGGCCAAGATAACCTTGACGTTGTTGAGCCCACAAACCATGAAGGACAACCAGAAAATAATAGACAGTGCAACATAGGAAGAAGTAAAGTTGTCTTACGGGTGAAACTGAAATTTATTTGCAACCCCAAAACTAATACTTATGGTGTTTTCATAATCATTTGTGGGTCTGTAGAATGAGCAAAAAAAAATCCCCAATTGAATAAGGTGATGCTCTGCCTTTTTATTTCAGCTCTCATATCACTATTTGAACCCAGCCACAGATCACCTCCAGGGTGGTCTTGTCCAACCAGAAGGGTTGAATATCTAACACACAGGACTTGATATTAAAGGCCACTTCTTTTAAATTCAGACTTTTCCCAAATAACAAAGTGAGACACCCTAGTTCATGGGTGTCAAACTCACGGTGTCACATTGTCGTCATGCGACTTATCATGACTTTTTTCCCCCTTTGCTAAACTGGGAGTGGGTGTAATTTGTAATTTTGTAATTTTAATAGATTTGTATGCCGCCCAATCCCGAAGGACTCCGGGCGGCTTACATAAAAGCAATACAAAATATTAAAAAAGATTAGATTAAAAACACGAGACAAAACAACTTAAAAACAAAAGCACAACATACACTCAATTGTAATGGGGCTGAAGTTCAGTCAAGATCAACAGCCTTACGGAAGGCCAGGAGAGTGGGGAGGGTCCGGATCTCAGGGGGTAGATCGTTCCAAAGGGCCGGGGCAGCAACAGAGAAGGCTCTCCCCCGGGGAGCCGCCAGATGGCATTGTGTGGCCGACGGCACCCGGAGAAGGCCCGCCCTGTGCGATCTTATTGGACGCTGGGAGGTATGTTGCAGGAGGCGGTCCTAGGCCATATAGGGCTTTATAGGTAATGACCAGCACCTTGAAGCGTGTCCGGAGACTGATGGGAAGCCAGTGCAGCTCACGGAGGATAGGTGTAACATGGGTGTACCTAGGTACACCCATTATCGCTTGCACGGCTGCATTCTGGACCAACGTGTAGCCAACGTGTGACACATCTGGCCCGTAGGATATAAGTTCAACTGCCCTGCCCTAGTTCAACCAGTGCAATAGGATCTATTCATCCCAGAACCCAACTCAAAATGCATTCAGATATTTTTGCTAATTTCCTAAAATACTCAACATAACATACTTTGGATGCTTACCATGCCCTTTATTCTCTAAAATGGTCCAGCCTTTTAAAAAGGAGGCTAATTGTCATTGTTGTGATGTCAGAGGAGCATAAAATTAATTATGTTTTGCTGAGCTTAATACCAAATGTGGGTCTAATGAGGATTGTGCACAATTGTTGGAACTGTTTTTTGTCTTTCTCCAGTTGTGCTCTAGGCAGCTGTTTTGATGTTTCATCTTCCAGAGTTCCTGAGAAATCCATGGAGCGCCCAGAATCAGTTATATAGTGAGCGCTATTCATTATTGGAAACAACTAAGGACTTCAAGGACCTACTTTCAAATTCTTCAAATGTTTATACATTTCTACAATCGTATTTAGCTTAAATTGCAAACATTTTTTTCATTCAATTCTATGGTTTTGTTTTTATTATTTTTATTAATCTTTTTATACTTTTTATTTTTTATTACATAGACAACACATGCACACAACAATGAAAAACAAAAAAAACACACACACACACAAAAGCCATCATCACATACAGCATGTCATTTGGTTACAGGTGTTTTAACATTTATCATTCTTATACATTTATTATTTCATTTAATAGGTTATAGCAATAGCAGTAGACTTATATACCGCTTCATAGGGCTTTCAGCCCTCTCTAAGTGGTTTACAGAGAGTCAGCATATTGCCCCCATAATGTACAGTTTGGGTTGCTTTGTTTACCATCCCTTCATCCTGTTGTAACCTTATTTTCCCTTTCTTTTCTCCCTCCCTCCCTTCTCTACTTTCTTCCTTCCTCCTCTCCTTTCCCTTCTTCTTCCTGTACCTTTCTCCTACTCCTACTCTTCCTCTTACCCTTCCTACCCTCTCTCCTCCTCTTTCTCTCCCTTCCATCCTCCTCTCCTTACCTCTTTCTTTTCACCCTCTCTCCCTTCTCTACTTTCTTCCTTCCTCCTCTCCTTCCCCTTCCTTCTTCCCTTACCTCTCCTTTGCTCCTACTCTTCCTCTTACCCTTCCTACCCTCTCTCCTTCCTTTTCTCTCCCTTCCATCCTCCTTTCCCTTTCCTTTCTCCCTCCCTCCCTTCTCTACTTTCTTCCTTCCTCCTCTCCTTTCCCTTCCTTCTTCCTGTACCTTTCTCCTACTCCTGCTCTTCCTCTTCCCCTTCCTACCCTCTCTCCTCCTCTTTCTCTCCCTTCCATCCTCCTCTCCTTACCTCTTTCTTTCCGCCCTCTCTCCCTTCTCTACTTTCTTCTTTACCACAGTAAAGAAAGTGGTTTTGTTTTTAATTTTATGTTAACAAGATATAGTATATTACGAATAAATATTTATTTGCTGTGACAATGTTTTACACTATACTATTCCTCGGGAAGTTTCTCGTTTTTGGTTGGGAGGTAACCCATTTTATATACTTATACAGTAACAGCATGGATATATATTATTAACATATGCTGGGTAGGTTTAGTAGAGATTAAGTAGCATTATCCGTGCACTCTATGTTGTACAGCAGTTACATCGTCTTAAGCTAATGCAGGGTTAAGCACCATGTAGTCTGCAGACTAGCAGCATTTGTTAAAGGCATTCTTGTACAATTCACTGATTCTTTTAAGAATTCTGCAAATCCCATTTCCATTTGAATTTTAAAACATGCCCACATTTCCCCTTTCAGGGCTTTATTTCTGATAGCAAAAAATGGCTACAAAAATAAAAAACCAACCAGCCCATTAAAAAGAAAGAAAGAAAGAAAGAAAGAAAGAAAGAAAGAAAGAAAGAAAGAAAGAAAGAAAGGAGGGAGGGAGGGAGGGAGGGAGGGAGGGAGGAAGGAAGGAAGGAAGGAAGGAAGGAAGGAAGGAAAGAAAGAAAGAAAGAAAGAAAGAAAGAAAGAAATCAGTTGCTAATAGCTTGTGATTGCTGAATGAGACAATATGTTGTGCCATGCAGAAATTTCATTGGAAATGGCACAAATACTGTTATGTGGAATAGAAGCCTTGAAATGAATAACACACATCAAGTTACCCACAAATACTGTTTTGCAGGTAGAAGTTATCCTAATACAATGTTTGGGCATTTTCTCAGCCTATTTAAGCATTTCCACATGGGTGAAATTAACAGAAGTGCTAGGGTTATGTATCATCCAATTTTAAACCCAAACTACAGGCTCTGATTCTATGCACTGCCAATGATAAAGGAGAAAGATGATATAATAAAGCAGAAAGATCCTATGCATTAGTGCAATTACCTTAATACTTGTTTTCAATATTAAACCATGAGGTATATATTAAATTAAATGTATATCTGGCTTTACTTATGTCAATCTCCTGGCTTCCAACTCCTGGCCTCTTAATTCTGAGGTCTGAATTAAGAATTGTGGGAATTGAAGGTTCGAGCTAAGGAAATTCTGCACTAGAACATATGTTCTAACCAGCAAGGAAGGTGACACAGACTCTGATCTTGAAGTATAACTTTACTAGAGCTATGTTAATTTACAGATAACATTAAGAGACTAGGGCATTCTTTCTATCTCTTGTCCAAGAAACTGTGATTATCCTCCAGAAGTTCAAGTTGCAGCTTTCTGCATTGATGGATTCTTTGTCAATCTAAATCTGGTCTCTTCAAGTTGCTTCCAGATTGTCTGAAGCCAAAACATGTAAAGAAAGTTTTATGAAAGACATCCATGCGGTCCTGTCCAGATTATGAACCGTAATCTGGAATAAATTAAGCACATTAAGGAATTTCCCACTTGCTGGCCATAATGTTTGGCTGATTTTGTGTGCCCTACAATGCTCTTGACTTCTTCCATTTGATATCACCTCCAGCTTGCTCACAAGGGAGCCCACAGCACCTAGATGATGCCTCACTTCTTTCCTTGCAGGCACAAGAAGAATAACAAGCTAAATTTGGGCATGGTGTTGGTGCATCCTGAAATGCTTTCAATCAGGATGGGAGGGACAATCCCAGAATCTAAGAAGCAGGAGAAGCGGAGAGGTTTCAACAATGGGGAGCTGGAGGAAATGAAGCTAACTGATTGTCTCTTCACTTCCCCAGCAGTAGCAGCTGAGTCAATCAACTTCCTGAAGTCATTCATCTCAGTATTAAAATAACTTCCAGAAAACCCATGGTTTATGGGAACTTGCAAGAGTAGACCTACTTAGAGCCAAGGTGGCGCAGTGGTTAAATGCAGCACTGCAGGCTACTGCTAGATCAGCAGTTCAGCGGTTCAAATCTCACCGGCTCAGGGTTGACTCAGCCTTCCATCCTTCCGAGGTGGGTAAAATGAGGACCCAGATTGTTGGGGGCAATATGCTGACTCTCTGTAAACCGCTTAGAGAGGGCTGAAAGCCCTATGAAGCGGTATATAAGTCTACTGCTATTGCTATTGCTATTTAGATCAAACCTTCCCTCTTGAATATGGAAGAGATCTAATATATATGTAGATATGTATTCTTTCCAGCAAACCATGGAAAACAGGTTCCTTTTTATAAACAGCTGTTTTGTAATCTCTTTATCACAAACATTGTGTTCCAAACTTTTGGAGTCTAAAAATGAGAACAGATGTTTCCAAAGTATTGTAAGATAACCACAGGTGAGCTTTTATATCTCATCTTAGTGTCAATCTCCCCAGTTAGTCATGAGAGAAAGCCGAGGTGGCGCAGTGGTTAGGGTGAAGTACTGCAGGCCACTTCAGCTGACTGTTATCTGCAGTACGGCGGTTCAAATCTCACCGGCTCAAGGTTGACTCAGCCTTCCATCCTTCCGAGCTGGGTGAAATGAGGACCCGGATTGTTGGGGGCGATATGCTGACTCTGTAAACCGCTTAGAGAGGGCTGAAAGCCCTCTGAAGCGGTATATAAGTCTAACTGCTATTGCTCTTGCTAACTTAGAGCAGGGGTGTCAAACTGGCAGCCTGTGGGCCGGATGTCACATGTAGGCCACACCTACCCCAGCTCTGCAAAGGCAAAAAATATTGCTATGCGTCGTCACGTGATGCAATCGAGTTTTACACCCATCACTTAGACTGTTCTGACCCCCCCTCCTCCGTCGAGGAACGAAAGCCAAAAGCAAATGTAAATAAGAATACTTTTAATCAGTCCAGACTCTCGTTGGCTGCGAGCCCAAAATAAACGAAGAGATAAGCACTCTGGCAGCAATTACTACAAACCTAGGCAATGCAAACAAGCTCTCACAGCAAACCACTTCTCCAAGTTGGTTTCTCTGAATTGTGAATGTTGACTTCTGCAAAAGGGCGTGGCACAAGCAGTCTCTTTTATAATCAGGAGAGGATCTTAATAAGCATCAGCTAAGCGCAATCATATCCTATCACTACACAGTTGTTCTTGCCGCCGAGTAACCCTTCGATGGCGTGCATCCTGAAACAACTCACAAGTGTTTTCCTGAACATTCCCTCTGATCCAAGGCTCCGCCGCCACCTGGTGGCCAACCAGTCTCTCCTCGCTCTACTCGGAGTCGGCACCCTGTCCAGGGTCCTCCACCTCCTCCAGGGCCGACTCATAAGACCCCTCGCTGTTGGAATCTGGTGGCAGCTCCAACGGCTCCTGCCGGGCCACAACATAGAAGATCAAAGACATCACCTTGCTTTTACATAATCACTGACAAATGAGGGCTACAATATCCTCATCCATTTTCAACATTTTGGTATTTTAACTTCTTTTTCTTTGCAATAAACCTGACTAGTGAGACTGTGTGACACTAGCTTTATTCAATGAGAGCTACTCTTAGGGGTCTGACATGCTGCTTTATGAATAATTTAACATATAGATCAAGTTTAAAAGTCCAGAAAGATTTTTTAAAGATGAAGTATTAAAAGGTTTCTGTAAAATATATATTTGAATGACTCCCAAACTGAAAAGCTAGCAAACCAAAACTTCAACTTTTCTTATGACTAATAATTTACTGGTTACCTAAATCCTGTATCCATTTGTTACCTTGTTTGTTTTCTGGGGCTCTTATCAGAGGTGGGTTCCTACCAGTTCGCACCTATTCGGGAGAACCGGTTCGTCAAATCTACCAAACCGGTTAGAAGAGGTTCCACCAGTGGACCCGGAAAGCAGGCCACACCTTCAGAAGAGGTTCCAAAATTTTTTGAAACCCACCACTGGTCCTTGGATATGATTATTCTACACTATCATGTAACATACAAAATGTTCTGATTGCACCACAAACGCAGTAGTCATCCTTACCTTTCACAGAGGCACTGAGTTTTATAAATATGAGCAAGATAGTGTAGAATAATCATATCCAAGGACCAGTGGTGGGTTTCAAAAAAGTTTGGAACCTCTTCTGTAGGTGTGGCCTGCTTTCCGGGTCCACTGGTGGAACCTCTTCTAACCGGTTCGGTAGATTTGATGAACCGGTTCTACCGAATAGGTGCGAACTGGTAGGAAACCACCTCTGCCCCCCGGTCTATTCTCTGCCTGCTGAGTTGCAGCTGATCGGGAAGGAATGGAGATTTTGCTGTAACCTTCCCACGCCATGTTCACCAAGCCACACCCACAGAACCGGTAGTAAAAAAAATTGACCACCACTGCCTTGTATACATTCATTCTGACATTTGACACAATAGGCAAGTCATGATTTTTAAATCATTGATTCCTTGACACCATTTCTTCTCCTCATTGCCTTTGACCCATCAGAGACAGGCTATTGGAGAACGGTTGGTGACATATTGGGTGAAAAAATTGGAGGAGGGAGCACTAAGTATGCCTTTCAGAATTCCAAGAAGAAAGGCAGGGTGTAAATCTGATGAATAAATAAAGAATATTGTCAAACTCAATGAACAAGCAATGAAGGGATAATAAAATTCTAAGCAGGCAAAGAAGCCAAAATACTAGTGCATTTTAGTTTTATTCCTTTAAAAAAAAACTTAGCAGGACAAAGGCAAAAGGAGGTATATAAATGATGAAGCAAGAACAGGAAATCCTCAGTTAATTATAGCAATTTGGCCTGAAATTTCCATCGTTGATGTTGGTTGAAAAGTGTTAGTCTCTGAATAAGAGATTAGTAAATGAAACAAAACATTTACTCTTATCAGAGGTGGGTTCCTACCAGTTCGCACCAGTTCGGTAGAACCGGTTCGTCAAATTTTTGAAACCCACCACTGACACACACACACACACACACACACACACAGACAGACAGACAGACAGACAGACTCACACAGAGAGAGAAAGAGAAAGAAAGGAAGAAAGAAAGAAAGAAAAAAGAAAAAAAGTGAGAGAGAGATGAAAGAAAAAAAGAAAAAGGGACAGAGAGACAAAAAGAAGTAGAGAGAGAGAGAGAGAGAGAGAGAGAGAGAGAGAGAGAGAGAGAGAGAGAGAGAGAGAGAACACATGGCCGGCAAGCCACTCCCACCAGGTCACATGGCTGGCAAGCCACTCCCACAAAGGAAGCCACACCCACAGAGTAGGTTCCGAATTTTTTTTGAAACCCACCACTGACTCTTCTTTACCTTAAATCCTGGGCAACTGAAGGATAGCTTACATGGAAGGAAGCTTTATTTGTGATATGTAAAATGCATAGTTACTGCACCCAACATGATTAGAGCTACCAGTTTTGATAGTATTTAATTGAGAAATTAACTGATTTCTGAACTATAGCTCAATTTTTTTAAAAAAGTGCTAAGTCAGTGCATTGGAGCTTAAATTTCAGAGGTGGAATGTCTCTGGATGCAAAATGTTATCCTAGGGAGCTTGTACTGTATTACAATTTTCACAGGAACTGCCGTAATAATGTTTGCAATAATCCCCTAGTATGTAAGTAAGTAAAATCTTTATTACGGTCAAAGACCAGCAATACACATTAGTTTTTGCACTATATTAAAAAATACTAACATTAAAATATAATTAAAAAGTATTGACATTAAAAGTGGATAATAACATAATGGTCCAAAGATTGTTAGAGGTATGTCCAGATAATTGGTACAAGATGGTACTATACTTCTGTAGCCAATTTTTTTTCTTATGGACATTGCAGCAGCACAGAACTTTGCCACTTCATACGTGGTAACCCGGTTAGTGTCCTGGAGGAGGAAGCCTAGATAAAAATGGTCTGCCCTCCCTGGCAATCTCTCTAATAAGGGGAGAATATGTGCAGACCTACAAGCTCTGTATAGCTCGCAGTGTAATAGAACATGTGAATTATCTTCCACTTCTCCTTTACCACATATAGAAAACCCGTTCTGCTATAGGTGTTCTCTTATACCTGGAGTGCTGAAGGAAGAAGGTTAAATCTGGCTCTGAAGAAAGCTATTCTTTGTTTTGGGAAGATCAGGTCATTTAGATATCTTGCCAATTCCCACACACCCTGTTTGATTCTGTCCCTACTGTATGTTTGTATGTTTGTTTTGTAAGGATGGTTATTAAGTTATTAAGTGAATCTGCTTGCCAGGCTCACCTTTTTCTGGAGACAATAATATCGCACATGTTTTTCAGTAGCAACAAAGAAGAGGGGTTCTGCCCTCCCCCCCAACTTTTACATACAGGGCGGGGCATAACCTTTTCCTAGGGGGTCACAGCAAGATCGACAGCAGTTTACAACTTCCGCGACACCTCATTTTAAAGCCCATAAAAAACTGAATTGAATGAGCTATTAAATGTTAAATTTGCTTTAAGAATGGCTGGAAAATTCGATTCGGAAGAACAAAGGATCATTGACAGAATAAAATGCATTGCCTTTCGAGAGGCTCGCGAAGCTGGAGCGACGTTTATCAATCGAAAATGGATTGCAAACAAATTGAAACGTCATCCGGATTGGGTTACTGATAATTGGAACAAAACAGGTGTATGAATTATTTGTGTTGTTATTACAAGTGTTGCTGTGACCCCCTAGGAAAAGGTTATGCCCCGCCCTGTATATTCAGTAACTAAGGCAGAAGGCTCCCTTGGTAATGGTTACAAGATTTCAGCTTCTAGGCAGCATCCCTCAAACTGGTTCTCTCCGATAGCCATCCTAGATAAATGTCCTAACATATCTGAAGGCTACCAGGCTAACAACAGCTTTCATAGATTCTGGAAATCTTGTTAACGTTCTAGGCACAAAGAATATTTCTGAGAAACATTATCTGTTCATGCTGAATTATTCCTAGAACAGATGATGACACATGTGTACAGCCAATTGCATGTTAGAAGATGATCAGAAATTATATCTATTGATTTACTGTATTTGTTAACTCCTCCATATGTACAGCTCTGGGCAGTGTATAAGAAAGTTAAAAAAAATGCAGAAAAATAATGCAAAATTAAACACTCCAAGACAATAAAGTTCCCCAACTTTATCAGTTTGTGGTGCCCTTGGCATCTCGGTAATTTGTTCATGGTGACCCCAGTGGTTCCCAAACTGTGGACTTCAGCACCTCGGGGCACCACAGCAAACTCACGAACAATTCTGTTTATTAAGTAGTAAAATATACCAGAGTCCCTCTGTGAATTTGCTGTGGTGCCCTGGAGTTCCACAGTGCATAGTTTGGGAACTGTGGCTATAAGATAATATGAAACAATGACACATGTGCGAAGATGGGTACTCATAGCAACTGGAGCAAAAACCTTGCTGGAATATGAAGCTTCGATTATCTTACAAAGCATAACATTGTAGGCATTGAAAAGCCCACAAAACTCATTCAGTGCTATAGTTGGCCCTCAATTTGCACTCACAATTGGGGACCAGGACATCTGTCGGCAAGCAGTGTGATTGTTAAGTAAGTGGTGCCTGGTTTTACAACCTTATTTGTCATAGATCGTGGGTGCACCTCGGTACACCCACATAACACCTATCCTCCGCGAGCTGCGCTGGCTACCTGTCGATCTCCGGGTGCGCTTCAAGGTGCTACTTACCACCCATAAAGCCCTTCATGGTAGTGGATCTGGATACTTGAGAGACCGCCTCCTGCCAATTACCTCCTCGCGACCCATCAGATCACATAGATTAGGCCTCCTCCGAGTTCCATCTGCCAGTCAGTGTCGACTGGCAACTACGCGGAGGAGAGCCTTCTCGGTAGTAGCTCCGACCCTTTGGAACGATCTCCCCATGGAGATTCGTACCCTCACCACCCTCCAGACCTTCCGCACAGCCCTTAAAATCTGGCTATCCCGTCAGGCCTGGGGTTAAAGAATGTAACTCACCCCCACCCGAATGGTATGAATGTTGTGCTCTATTTTAATTATGTATTGCTCTTATGTGTTATTGTTTGTTATTGTTTGTATTCCCCCTCCCCATGAGTTGTGAGCCGCCCTGAGTCCCCCCAGGGAAAAGGGCGGCCTATAAATAAATTTCAAATAAAATAAATAAAATAAAATAAATAGATGTTAAGCAAATCATGCAGTTATTAAGTGAATCCAGATTCCCCCATTGATTGTGCTTGTTGGAAGCCTACTGGGAAGGCCATAGATGGAGATGATGTGACTCAGGGATGCTAAAAAGTTTGTAAATACATGCCAGAAGCCAAGCTCCTGAATTTTGACTGCAAGGATGTAATAATCCTGCAAGTGTGAGAATTGGTCATACGTCTTTTTTTTCAGTATCGTAACTTCAAACATGCATTAAATAAATGGACATAGCAATAGCAATAGCAGTTAGACTTATATACCGCTTCATAGGGCTTTCAGCCCTCTCTAAGCGGTTTACAGAGTCAGCATATTGCCCCCAACAATCCGGGTCCTCATTTTACCCACCTCGGAAGGATGGAAGGCTGAGTCAACCTTGAGCCGGTGAGATTAGAACCGCTGAACTGCAGAACTACAGTCAGCTGAAGTGGCCTGCAGTGCTGCATTTAACCACTGCGCCAGCTCGGCTCTTAACATAAGTCAAGAAGCTACCTTTACAATGTACAAGACAATCAAATAATCCATGCAACCCTATTGTCAACCTTGAAGCTGACTTGGCCAAGATCGGTCAAACAGTTCCATGACTAGTACCCCCAGAAATCTTAGGGCCACCAGGGAGAGGATGGGGAGGTTAGGCTGAACCTTGGGTGACCTCTCTGCAATTTCTTTCCTTGGCAGGAAGTCCTTTTTCAATTAAGGGGAGCCCCCCTGTCAACCCTGAAGCTGACCTGACCGAGGCCATTTTGAGGCTTTAATGTTACCACACTGGAGCTGCAGGATGAGTGGGGGGGATGAGAGATAGCTGGGGTTTTGTAGCCAAAACAAAATATTTTTTTCCTGGGAACCAAGGGCATTCCCACAGGTGGTCTGGGAAAGGAGGAGTGAAGTTACCAGGCAACTGGCAACACCTTGACTCGCCCGTGGCTGATTGTTTGGGGAAGTTTTTTTAACTTTTAATTAGGTGAAAACCACGGGAACATTCAGAGCCGGTTTTCACCAGCCTGTGCCATTATGATATATCCAATAAAGCTATTCTTTGAGGGATCCAATTGTCTCTGTTCTGTACATAGTTCTGTTCACTGTGTGTGTATTACTTGGCATCCTGACCCCTATCCTGGAGACAAAGAACCCAAAACTCCAATAGATAGAGATTTCCATCGCTGTATACGTATATCTTACAGTGAGGGATTTTACTTGCAAGAGCCAAGGTGGCGCAGTGGTTAGGGTGCAGTACTGCAGGCCACTTCAGCTGACTGTTATCTGCAGTTCAGCGGTTCTAATCTCACCGGCTCAAGGTTGACTCAGCCTTCCATCCTTCCGAGGTGGGTGAAATGAGGACCCAGACTGTGGGGGCGCTATGCTGACTCTGTAAACCGCTTAGAGAGGGCTGAAAGCCCTATGAAGCGGTATATAAGTCTAACTGCTATTGCTATTGCTATTGCTATTTTTCTTATCAAAAAAAAAGGGGCTTCCAAAGGCTGTCTGGAGGTTTCTCATTTTGTCCAAATGCTGTGAATCTCATGAAGAAGAGGAAGGATCAGTAAGCACCTTCTGAATCTCTGAATCAGACAAGCAAAGGTGGTGCTGGATGAATGCTATGCAAATCATGGATTTCAAAGTACAGATTGTACACATCAGTGGTGGGTTTCAAACATTTTTCGAACCTACTCTGTGGGTGTGGCCTCCTTTGTGGGAGTGGCTTGCCAGCCATGTGACCTGGTGGGAGTGGCTTGTTGGCCATGTGTTTTCTTTCTTTCTTTCTTTCTTTCTTTCTTTCTTTCTTTCTTTCTTTCTCTCTCTCTCTCTCTTTCTTTCCTTCCTTTTGTCTCTCTGTCCCTTTTTCCTTTTTTATTTCATCTCTCTCTCACTTTTTCTTTCTTTCTTTCTTTTTTATTTATTTCTTTCTCTTTCTCTTTCTCTTTCTCTTTCTCTTTCTCTTTCTCTTTCTCTTTCTCTTTCTCTTTCTCTTTCTCTTTCTCTTTCTCTTTCTCTTTCTCTTTCTCTTTCTCTTTCTCTTTCTCTTTCTCTTTCTCTTTCTGTGTGTGTGTGTGTGTGTGTGTGTGTGTGTGTGTGTGTGTCAGTGGTGGGTTTCAAAAAATTTTGGAACCTCTTCTGTAGGTGTGGCCTGCTTTCTGGTGGAACCTCTTCTAACCGGTTCGGTAGATTTGACGAACCGGTTCTACCGAACTGGTGCAAACTGGTAGGAACCCACCTCTGGTACACATAGACATTTGAAATGCCCATAAGTGCTATCAGCTTTGAGGAAAGAAATGAAAATGCAACTCCCTCTTTCTATAAATTAACAGAATTTTATCTTTCAGAACCTTCTTTTTTTTCAATAAATGGTTTTGAATCATCATCATCATCAATGCAGTTAAGAGAGTTTTTTTAAAAAAAAATCAAAATGCCTAACTGAAATGAATTTTATTTCCAGAGCACTAATGTTTTCTGTGTTTTAGGCATTCTAAACCATAATAATATGCTTTGTGCAAATTTGACCCACTTTTAAATGAGAAAGAATATGACTATTTTTTATTTTATTTCAGAACTGTACTATTCTCCTCCATGAGCATGGAATAACTAGGGTATTTCTCCATTTTCAATTTAAATATCCATTTGTTCAGCTTCCTGCATTTATGGCCATAAGTAATACTCCTCTTTATCCACATTAAACATTCTCGCCTCCCGTTGTTTAACTTAGCACTGAGCTGAGCATGTAGTCAGATTTATCCCAGCAAAATGTGCATGCATCAAATGTTACAGATCTTGACATAAAGACTTTTCTGATGCTACTAATTCTCACGGGCTTTATAATTATCCTGTCCATCCATTCCACCTAAGTGGGGCTGGATATCGATCAACAGCCCCAGGCCTGCCGGAACAGCCAGGTCTTGATGGATTTACGGAAGGCTGGGAGAGTGGGAAGGGTCCGGATCTCTATGGGTAGATCGTTCCACAGGGCCGGCGCAGCTACAGAAAAGGCCCTCCCCTGGGGGGCTGCCAGCCGGCGTTGTCCGGTCGATGGCACCCGGAGGAGGCCCAACCTGTACAATTTTGTTGGTCGTTGGGAGGTAAGTGGCAGGAGGCGGTCTCTCAGGTAGCCAGGTCCTAAACCATGTAGGGCTTTAAAAGTAACGACTAGCACCTTGAAGCGCGTCCGGAGACCAATGGGGAGCCAGTGCAGCTTGCGGAGGATGGGTGTAACATGGGTGTATCTAGGTACACCCCATATCACTTGCGCGGCTGCATTCTGGACCAACTGTAGTCTTCGAACACTCTTCAGGGGCAGCCCCATGTAGAACAATACTTTGAATAATGGGATAATGACTTTATTATTAAAATCACATTATTTTGAGCACAATATGATAAATATTAACAAACTGACTAGGGCTAAAATTAACAATGTTTTGTGCATTGCGCAAAGTTTGTCTACTGTATCTTTGACTGCTGTGGTTATGCATATTGTAAAAGCCCAGTCAAAGTTTACTCTAGATAAACAAAACCTGGTTGCATACTAATCCACTTTTCAAATAAGCTCGAGTTAAATATTGACTGGATGTGCAACTTAGATACTTTCTTCTCCAAAAAGTGTTGATTCCTAGATTAATGTTGGATTGATTCTTTCAAATTGCAAGTCCTAAAACTGCCATTATGAAGACTGGGTTACCATAACAAGCTATGCTCAAAAGTAATTGGCTAACCTCACAGCTTGTGTGAAACCAGGTACTTGGGGTAAATTCAGCAAATTATGCTTAGCATGCTAAGAGTAAAGAGAGGTTGCCTGCTACCTCTTCCAGCAGGCATATAATAACATGGTATATATTGGCCTAATGGCTAAGAAGTCTGCCTAGTATGTAATATAGCCCAGGTTCAAATCCCAGTAAGGGTATGGCTAGCTGATGAAAGCTAAATAGCTTGAAATAGATCTATACTAGTCTCCCTTTATTTATTTATCAGCACAAATAAAAAAACACAAATATAACAAAGGCAACAGTAAAAATATTGGGTTTCTGTCGTGATGGATTCTTGTGATGAGCCGATTGACAGATGATGGAAGCAGTTAGCTTCCTCCCATAATTGGGGCTTACCAGGGGTTGTAAAAATCTAATAGATACCTTTAGCCCTGGCTTCACTGATAACGGATAAGAGCCTGTGGCCTAATGGCTAAGAAGTCTGCCTAGTATGTAATATAGCCCAGGTTCAAATCCCAGTAAGGGTATGGCTAGCTGATGAGAGCTAAATAGCTTGAAATAGATCTCTACTAGTCTCCCTTTATTTATTTATCAGCACAAATAAACACACACACACACACAAACACACACACACACACACACACACATATATGATATAATAACCTTGGGAGATGAGGCAAAGAAGGTGTTACCTAAGGAATGGTCAGATAAAAACAGCATAGCCCACAGGAGATGTGAGGCTCAGAAGGGACTTATCCTAGTTTCTTGGGGTCTAAAACTGACAGATATCAGCAAAATGTACATGCATCGAATTTACAGTTCTCAACATGAAGACTTTTCTGATGCTACTAATTCTCGCGGACTTTATAATTATTCTGTTCTACTTGGGGAGCTTCTGCATTTGAGTCATAGTAACACAGTGGATTTTGCTTTGAAACAGTCCTGGTCAAAAACATTTTGCTGAAGTGGAGTATAAATGCTTTCATCCCCTAACTCAGAGATGAGAACTTTGGTCACTTTATGACTTGTGGACTTCAATTCCCAGAATTCCTGAGCCAGCATGGCAGCATGGCCGGCTCAGGAATTCTGAGAGTTGAAATCCACAAGTCATAAAAGGCCCATAGTTCTCACCTCTGAGTTAGGGGATGAAAGCATTTACTCCACCTCAGCAAAATGTTTTTGACCAGGTCTGTCTCAAAGCAAAATCCACTGTGTTACTATGACTCAAATGCAGAAGCTCCCCAAGTAGAACAGAATAATTATAAAGTCCGCGAGAAATCCACAAGTCATAAAAGGGCCATAGTTCCCGACCCCTAAGTGGGGAAGTCAATGCCATTGTAGTCAATGCAATTACCTCCAATAGACCGATTAGATCCCACAGATTAGGCCTCCTCCGAATTCCATCCGCCGGCCAATGCCGGCTGGCGACTATCCAGAGGAGAGCCTTCTCTGTGGCTGCTCCGACCCTCTGGAACGAGCTCCCCGTGGAGATTCAAACCCTCACCAACCTCCAGGCCTTCCGCAAAGCCCTTAAAACCTGGCTGTTCCGACAGGCCTGGGGCTAAAGAGTTTTGCCCCCCTTCTCGAATGGTATGGTTGTTGTGTGTTTTTAAATTTTGTATTGTTATGTCTTGTCTTTTTTATCCCCCTGTCTGTACCCCCTTCCCTGATTGAATTGTGAGCCACCCTGAGTCCCCTTTCAGGGAAAAGGGTGGCATATAAATGTAATCAATCAATCTATCAATCAATCAATGCCATTGTAGTCACTTTGGCAGATCATGCAAAAAACTCCAAGTCTTCCTTCCCTTCCCTGGCAGCCAAAATCCAATAACAATAAATTTAGAATCTAACAATTTGAAATTGAAATTTGGCCACCTGCTTTGGTTTGAATCTGCTCATAATACACGCTGAAATACAAACAAGACAATCGCAAGAAACTCATTCTAGTTTCTTGTGGTCTAAAAGCAACAGATATCAAAGAGAGATTGGTCCAGACAAGGGGAGAGGTCAAACAGGGAATTAGCTTGGAATCTCTAAGTGGTCATAAGAGGGCAAAGTCTGATTCCCTCTTGAATGCCATTGAACCTTATCTAGTCTGACCCCGTTGCAAACCACCAGTCTGAGAATAGCAAAAGCAGTTAGACTTATATACCGCTTCATAGGGCTTTCAGCCCTCTGTAAGTGGTTTACAGAGTCAGCATATCGCCCCCAACAACAATCTGGCTCCTCATTTTACCCACCTCGGAAGGATGGAAGGCTGAGTCAACCCTGAGCCGGTGAGATTTGAACAGCCGAACTGCCGAACTGCAGTCAGCTGAAGTGGCCTGCATTGCTGCATTTAACCACTGTGCCACCTCGGCTCCTTGAATATCCCTGTGTTATATAGGCTTGGACAATAAACTAGTTAATTAACCTCTTCACCTGAGGAGCTGATTGCTCATGAATGATACAGCAGTAGAATTATACTTTAAGACTTGCATATTTCTGTTTAAGTAACTTTACAATAAAGTAGAATGAGTTTATGTGGCCATGTTTTCTGTCTGGTCTCTCCAGTATGACTGGCAATGGATGAGCATATGAGTTATAGGCACAAAATACCCTGTTTAATTCTATGGAGAAGTTTAAGCATGTTTTTCTTCACTCAGACCTGGGCAAAGAAATCATAAGCAAAACACTTTTAGGGAAAGTGGAGCCAGTCCACTATATGGGTTTCCTATACAACGCTTATATCGAACATTTCATTTTTCTTGCCTGCTCCTCTTTATCTCTCTTTCTCTTTTAAATAAATCTTATACATTATTAATTAACCCCTCATTCCTTTCATTTCATGTGCAGAACAGTAAGCAAAAAAATAATGCTTTTTTTCCAGGCTTAACAAGCAATTTGCAATTAATTACCGAAGCTTATTAAGGGCAGCTTTAGCTTAAAATATTTTCTTCCTACCTTTCCTCCACAGTATTCACCAAAATTTGGCTTCCTGGGAGGAACTAATTTAATTTCATGGTTTGTGCATTACTTCCACACTTTTTAATCCACTACTCCCTGTTCCTTTTAAATATTGTCCCTGAAGAAAACCAAAACATTAACTTTCTATTCATCAAACAAATAAGATTTGGTTTTAGTTCTATCTGTGCATGAACATACGGACATAAAACTCTTCATTCTCTCCAATACATCCCAGTAACTCAATAAATTGCCGGGATTTTTTTTTATTTCCAAAAGAAGAAACTTACAAGGAGATTTTGAAGGTGGCCCGATTCATCTACTGCAATTAACTGTATATAGACATTGACATATTTGTAATATGATTGCACATGTTTACTGTCTTCTCTTATTTTTTCTTTAAAACTAGGAAATGTTAAGTATATTGATATGGAAGCATAAATACCATCAACATAGGTGGGAGTTTGCTCAGAAGCGGAAATACACCAATGAGAGGAAGAGTGGGAAACAGAGGAGAGAAGAAAGATAGGAAGAGAGGGATAGGAGAGAGGGTAAGGGGGGGAAGATGAGGAGGATAAGGAGGAGTGGAATGAAGAGTGAGGAGAAAGGAGAAAGGAAGGGAAAGTAGAGCAGAAAAGGATGATGGAGAGCAGAAAGGAGGTAGGAGAGAGGTAGAAGAAAGAGGTGTATGGACAGCAGAAGAGCTAATAATGGTTTTTTATCTTTCTGGGCGTTGATGGCAAGTGGAACTGATGTAATTACTACTTAATATAATAGGATACTGGCTATGTAATAGTATACATGTGATTGTATGTTATGAAAATGGAAAATAAAAAAGTATATTTCAAAAGGACATATTGATTATATACGTATGCTGGTAGTCCTCAAGTTATGATCACAATTAAATCCAAAATTTATGGTGCTAAGTGAGAAATTTGTTGAGCGCGTTTTTCCCCGTTTTATAATTTTCTTGCCACAGTTGTTAAGCAAATCACTGCAGTTGTTTAATTAGTAACCTGGTTGTTAAGTGGATCTGGCTTCCCCATTGACTTTGCTTGTCAGAAGGTCACAAAAGTTAATCCCATGACCCTGGGACACTGCCACCATCATAAATATCAGTCATAAGTCTGAAAAATGGTCATAAGTCACTTATTTCAGTGCTGTTGTAATTTTGAATAGTCACTAAGTGAACTATTGTAAGTCAGGGACTTCCTGTACATATACATCAGTGGTGGGTTTCAAAAAAAATTCGAACCTACTCTGTGGGTGTGGCCTCCTTTGTGGGAGTGGCTTGCCGGCCATGTGACCTGGTGGGAGTGGCTTGCCGGCCATGTGTTTTCTCTCTCTTTGTCTGTCTGTCTGTCTGTCTGTCTGTCTGTCTGTCTGTCTATCTATCTATCTATCTATCTATCTATCTATCTATCTATCTATCTATCTATCTATCTATCTATCTATCTATCTATCTATCTATCTATCTATCTATCTATCATCTATCTATCTATCTATCTATCTATCTATCTATCTATCTATCTATCTATCTATCTATCTATCTTTCCTTCCTTTTGTCTCTCTGTCCCTTTTTCCTTTTTTTCTTTCATCTCTCACACTTTTTCTTTCTTTCTTTTTTATTTATTTATTTATTTATTTCTTCCTTTCTTTCTTTTTCTCTTTCTCTCTCTGTGTGAGTCTGTCTGTCTGTCTGTGTGTGTTTGTGTGTGGTGTGTGTGTGTGTGTGTGTGTGTGTGTGTGTGTGTGTGTGTGTGTGTCAGTGGTGGGTTTCAAAAAATTTTGGAACCTCTTCTGTAGGTGTGGCCTGCTTTCCGGGTCCACTGGTGGAACCCCTTCTAACCGGTTCGGAAGATTTGACGAACCGGTTCTACCGAACTGGTGCGAACTGGTAGGAACCCACCTCTGATATACATATACATGTGCATAAGCGTGAGCGTAAACATAAACATCAGAGGTAGTATCTGCTGGTTCGCACCAGTTTGGGAAAATCAGTATTGGCGGCAGCGGGAGGCTCCGCCCACCCATCCAGACGTCATCACAGATGCTCTGCACCTGTGACCGGTAGCAAAGGTAAGAGGATTTCATGCCTTATATACCGTGTGTGTGAGAGAGAGAGAGAGAGAGAGACAGACAGACAGACAGACAGACACAGAGAGAGAGAGACACAGAGAGAGAGAGAGACAGAAAGACAGAGAGACAGAGAGACAGATTAGTTATTTCATTGATAAAATATTCATTTACTGGCTGGTTATTGTATATTGTTCAGTACTTTCTTCTAAGTGACATGCCAAGCGATATGATGGAACCATTTCCATGCTTTACGAACCAAGCTATAATTTTCTATTATTATTATTTTTTGTTTTGCAAATATAGATTTATTTGATTGACTGGAGATTGAAGAAAAATGTTTCTAGACTGATCCATTTTAGGTTTCAAGGTTATACATGGCAGGATACAACCGAATGTCACGAAGAGAGGATGATGCCTCCCATTAGGTTATTCAGTTAGTGAATTCAGGTTATTTAACTCTGAATTGACTAGCCTGAGTGGCAGAAGGTTTTCAGAGTACATCCCAAATTGGTAAGTCCAGCAATGAAAAACAGTGTTGGCAAGTGAGCAGCCACAATTAACATCACCCAGAAGTATCCCATGGATCGCACAAAAGGGCATTAAAATAGGGTAGAATTAAGTGGAGTAAGCCAAATGATACTATTCCCCTCCCAAAGTAAGGAGAATTAGTAGAAAGCATGGACAGATGAGACTCTTTGTTATCAGAGGCAGAAGAAATGAAATCATTTGGGACAGAACCAACAACACAACCCTTCCCCTATTTAAATCAACTGGCAGCCTTTTTAAAACAGACAGGTTTACTTTACAGAAAGAGTGCTGAACATGTTTAATGCAAGTGTGGTGGTCTAGTTTTCATAAAAGTGGGCATATTCTCCAAGCATTTAGTATCTGGGAGGGGGGAGAAATACTCCAAAATCTAAGTTTAGTCCTGCCTAGTTTCTTGGCCAAACTTTAAGCAGCTCATTGGTTATATATTATATATATACAGAGGTGGGATCCTACCAGTTCGCACCTATTCGGTAGAACCGGTTCGTCAAATCTACCGAACCGGTTAGAAGAGGTTCCACCAGTGGACCCGGAAAGCAGGCCACACCTACAGAAGAGGTTCCAAAATTTTTGAAACCCACCACTGGTCCTTGGATATGATTATTCTACACTATCATGCTCCTATTTATAAAACTCAGTGCCTCTGTGAAAGGTAAGGATGACTACTGCGTTTGTGGTGCAATCAGAACATTGCGTGTGTTGAAGTTGTTTTAAAGCAAACCAAAGATGCCTTTTAAAAAACAAGTTTATATCCTATTCTTATGCATGCCAGTGCTGTGTGTGAGGTAATTTAAGGTGGTTCTGACAAGTGTCGTCGGCATCTTCATATCCGGTCACATGGGTGGCAAGCCACTCCCACAAAGGAGGCCACACCCACAGAGTAGGTTCAAACAATTTTTGAAAAGGCATCTTTGGTTTGCGTTAAAACAACTTCAACACACACAATCTTCTGATTGCACCACAAACGCAGTAGTCATCCTTACCTTTCACAGAGGCACTGAGTTTTATAAATAGGAGCATGATAGTGTAGAATAATCATATCCAAGGACCAGTGGTGGGTTTCAAACAATTTTGGAACCTCTTCTGTAGGTGTGGCCTGTTTTCCGGGTCCACTGGTGGAACCTCTTCGAACCGGTTTGGTAGATTTGACAAACCGGTTCTACCGAATAGGTGCGAACTGGTAGGAACCCACCTCTGGATTTGATTCTTAATATCCTTTGCAAAAGAGACATTTGCTATCTGTTGCTATCTTCTCACTTCTGGATTTGTATGCTCTTAAGGTTCTGTTCTTAAGACTTGGCATTGTGCAACCAGAATTAGCTGCACTGTCTCTTTTCTTAGTGTTACTACTCTTAGCCATTGCCAGGTCTTTGTTGTTATCTGCTTTGAGAGCTAGCTTTTTTTTTTTAATGTACTGACCACATAATCGTTTGCCTTGCCATGTCTCTTTTCTTCATTTAGTCTTTCTTGTGGGACAGTTTGGTCTCTCCAATACTCAGTGAGCAATAGTACCTTTGGTGTTATTACTGTTATGGTTTGTCACATAGTCAACCAGATGTTTAAACTGGATTGCCTTTTAATCCACCTATCAGAGTTTCACCAGGTATGCCCAAATAGTCAAGAAGGGAGGCACAACAGAGCAATTGAGGCTTCAACCCTCTGTTGTCGATTTCAGCTACCATCTTGACATTCGTTTTATCTCACCCTGCAGATACCCTTGTACAAAGACAAGACTAATTAAGGAACTAGCAACAACTAAAAGATAAGACTTAAGCCTTCTGACCGACTAAGGAGGGAGACTAAAAGCCAATTTTACAGGGCTTCTTGGTATACATAAGGAGGCAAAGAGAGGATAGAACTAATTGAGCTACTTGTGACATCCACCTGCCCTACCGGAGCTGGATTGCAATAATTGTGAGGGTGGTAATTTAAGATTTTGGAGGTACAATCACTTATCCACTTTTCACTTGCCTCCTTCCCAATGGCTTAGAACTAAAGCTCCCACAATTTCTTACTCAGATCTGACACTTAAACTTGTAGCCTAACACATCAAAATGGTAGCCTGTTAAGCTACTCATGTTGTATAAGAGCCGAGGTGGCGCAGTGGTTAGGGTGCAGTACTGCAGGCCACTTCAGCTGACTGTTATGTTCAGCGGTTCTAATCTCACCAGCTCAAGGTTGACTCAGCCTTCCATCCTTCCGAGGTGGGTGAAATGAGGACCCAGACTGTGGGGGGCGATATGCTGACTCTGTAAACCGCTTAAAGAGGGCTGAAAGCCCTATGAAGTGGTATATAAGTCTAACTGCTATTGCTATTGCTATTGTCATTTCCAATCTTTGTCATCAATGAAAGAAAATGTATACTTTCTGATCACACTCATTAACTAAAGAGAATGGATAATTATGTGCATATGGAGTGATGGAGCAGTAACACCTCCTTAAAAAATGTTGGTTCAGCTGGCTCGGCTGGTAGCAGCTAAGGGCCCCTTTCCAGGGTTACAGGAGAAGACAGTCAATGGTTTTGAAGGTGGAAGAGGGCTTTACCCTCCAGCGGCAGATAAATCAGCAGGACCATCTTCTAGGAGAAAGGAAACTCTGATTCCAAACCTCCACTGCCTTGTGGCTATATCCACTACTGGAAAAGGCTTCAGGAGTCAACCTTGAGGCAAAATCCAGAGCTGGAGCCCCAGAAGCAGTTCATGACTGTGTACAACCATGTTCTGGAAACTCCTGTGATGCAGTTGTGTGGCAGCAGATTGTGGTTTGTAATCTACTTACGAAAGAGCAGGACTTGAGACCACGAAAGTGAGAGAAACAGGTTTATTGGATGCATCGAGTTCAGCGTGTTCACACACCAAAATCTGAACTGCCTGGGCTCTGCCCAGGTTGCTATTTTTATGCCGTGTTCCACACAGTGCATTCTCAAGGCGTTTCCATACACGAGACAAGCATGACATTTCGAAAAGCAGAAGTTCATTTGGAATGTTACAGAAAAGTACATAGGAGAAATACAAAAAAGAGAAGTTCCTATTTCATCTTAAGCTGTCAGCAGCTTTTACTCTGTTCTATCTCTCACCCACGTCTGGCTTCCTGTGCCCCCCCTTTACAGGGTCTTGCCACACTGTTCAGCCCTATTTTTAATGCTTATGAGGAAGTTGGGGAGAAAAGTTCACTCCAGCTAAAAGTCAACTTTGGGACTCCAGAGCACTAGAATGAAAAGCCAAACTAAAATGAATTTATAAGGTCCATTCTATTAAGACCACCTAACCTGGCCAGCCACTGGTGGGTTTACCTGTGCAACCCCTGCTGCATCAATTGGAACCAATCGTACCGGTTCTGCTGTTCTATTGGACTATTTCAGTGATGTGGAGAGGTGGGAATCTGCTGCTTGGGTAACAGTCTATCCTCCATATTAATCTACCCAGGCCTCATACTCTGGAGAGGACACTCCAGCTTTGATCTCTTTCCAGAGCACGATAGTATCGTCTTTTGAGACTGATGGATGCCAATGCAATGCATGCATGCATGGAGTTTATTTCTTTAAAAACCAACCAATGAATATACAGTAATTTGAAAAGATATTATTCCTCTGTTCTATAGAGATCCACCATATTAAAAGCAGTGGGAGACAAGAAAGGCCACCATACTAAAGCACACATTTTATGTTACTTGAACTTGATTTGAAATATATCACCGAAATCTAATCAGTAAAGTAAAAAGTATTCCAACTTGGAGGGCAAAGTGGCAGAGCATTTATCCTTAAAGAGGGAATTAAGCTTAAAAAAAACTTTCAAGCAACTTCTAAGTCTCCGATTTTATGTCTATATTTTTTTTGCCAGTTCTAACAAAAAGCACAAAGTTGTATTTTTAAAAAAAATTATATAACTTTTAGGCTGTCCCGCCATTCTATTTTGCTCTTTTGTTTACATAAAGGTTCAGTTTCTTTATTTCTCTAATTTTAATCTGACTGCCGATTTTCTAGCTGCTGGGCCATGGCAGAAGAAAAGATTGATCAATGTTACCGTCGTTCGCCGCCACAGTCTTGTAATAAACAATAACATATGCAGAGAATAAGCTGGAGAAATTGTGTTGCGTGTTACAAATTTGATTCCCTAAGAATCGTTCTAGGGTTAATTTAAATACTATGCTCAAAAAAAACTGTATAATCCGATGTATTTTATTTTTAATACTACGCTGTAGATGCATTCTGTTACCTGATAAAAGACTCCAGATAAAATATATTTTCATTTTGCTTTTACAGTCTCCCGCTAAATTAAAGCATCAAATGTAATTAATTAAAATCCAGCCCATGGTTTTCCAAGGCCTGGTCTGCTTGAAGCAGGTGACAATGATTTATCCTAATCTACTGACTCAATATCTGATACATCTCTGGAGAGCAAACAAGGGGTATTTGCTATGAAAAATATTCCAAAGGAGCAGCCTGACATCCTGTGTGCATGTATGGAGAGGAAGTTCCATTAACATAGGATGGGACTGTTCAGTATGCAGGTATAACCCAGAGAGTTTTCATTGCAATTAGGACCTCAGCAGCGACATTCTGTCTGAAAATGCTTGCAGGCAAAAGACCTCACCTGTGTCTCTGTACACCCACCATTCTTCTCCAAACAAATGTGAACTACACACAAAAAGACGCAGCTACAAAATGCCTGTGTGCTTTCTTGTGACATGTGTACTCAGAAACCTGCTGTTCCATCTCCCCCCACCACCACCCACCATCTTCTTCGGTATTCTGTTTCAAACAGTAAAAGGGCAATACATGTCTGAACTGAGCAAAAGCTTCTCTGAATGTGGTGGGGCTTATTTCTGAATTATATTTATAGAAGTGCAGTGGAAAATATAGTTTTACATTTACTTACTTACTTACTTAGCAATAACAATAGCAGTTAGACTTATATACTGCTTCATGGGGCTTTCAGCCCTCTCTAAGCGGTTTACAGAGTCAGCATATTGCCCCCAACAACAATCCGGGTCCTCATTTCACCCACCTCGGAAGGATGGAAGGCTGAGTCAACCTTGAGCCGGTGAGATTTGAACCACCGAACTGCAGATAGCAGTCAGCTGAAGTGGCCTGCAGTACTGCATTCTAACCACTGTGCCACCTCGGCTCTCTACTTATCGTTACTTACTCACTTACTTACTCATCCACTCTCTGGAGTTTCACCATTTCACCCTCCCCTAAGATATAGTATTTGTGAGAAAGAGAATGCAATATAGTTCTGAGGCTCATTCCAACATTCTGATGAAACTGCCATATTCTGCAAATCATTCCAATGCTTATAATTCAACCCCTGCCATCTTCACAAGATTAAACAGCACATGGTGGGGCAAGGCACGTATAAGACAATGAAGAAACTGGCATTGAGAATAGAGCATGCTATATGGACCAAAATTCCGAATTTGCATAAAATACTTTAAAAAAAATGAGTTATTTTCTGTTTTGGACCTCATGAATAGGGTGCTGAAAAATTACAAGTGTAGAGCATACACCTTCTGCAACAAGGCATTGTGAAAGAGCCTTAGTTAATCCAACTAGCTAACTACTTTTTGTATACTGTCCAGAGTCACTGCTGTAAGGTAGGAAGCAGAGATGGGTTCCTACCAGTTCGCACCTATTCAGTAGAATCGGTTCATCAAATCTACTGAACCGGTTAGAAGAGGTTCCACCAGTGGACCCGGAAAGCAGGCCACACCTACAGAAGAGGTTCCCAAAATTTTTGAAACCCACCACTGGTCCTTGGATAGGATTATTCTACACTATCATGCTCCTATTTATAAAACTCAGTGCCTCTGTGAAAGGCAAGGATGACTACTGCGTTTGTGGTGCAATCAGAACATTGCGTGTGTTGAAGTTGTTTTAACGCAAACCAAAGATGCCTTTTAAAAAACAAGTTGACATCATATTCTTATGCATGCCAGTGCTGTGTGTCAGGTAATTTAAGGTGGTTCTGACAAGTGTCATCGGCATCTTCATATCCTGTCACATGGGTGGCAAGCCACTCCCATCTGGTCACATGGGTGGCAAGCCACTCCCACAAAGGAGGCCACACCCACAGAGTAGGTGTGGCCTCGAAAAAATTTTGAAACCCACCACTGCTTGAAATGCAGATAATGAAATACACCTCCTTGAAGTTTCCCATAGCTGAGCATGATGAATCAGAGTTGGCAACTTTTGCTTAATAGTCATTGGTGAAGATGAGGAAACATCAAAAATGGAGAGACCATCAGTCCAGTCCCACCCCTTTTGGCTTCTATTCCACCCACCAAAGGATTCAGCCCTGCGAATGCCATGACTGGGAAATGCTGGGTGTTGAAGTCCACATACCTGAAGGGTGCCAAGTCTGAAAAATACACATGTAGAAGGATTGTGCTCCTTAACAAAATGGAGCATATGTTTTACAGCTTGTTTGTTTACTTCTGTACTGGTTTTTGACCAAAATAAACTAGAAAAATGGAAGCAAACACTTCAGACAAGGCCTTATTCAATTAAAACAATTGTTGCATTGTTGAAAAAGCCTAAAATCCAAAAATATTTCACTAAACAATGACACCTGTTTGGTAGAATGTGTTCAGAAAAAGGGGAGAGCAGGGAGAGAAAGAAACACTGAAAACATGATCTGAAATTGAAAATGTTGGGCGATAATCCTCAGAAATTTTAAGGATCCTTGTTTTCTTTTCAGCTGATCCTCACAATCATATATTAACTTACTTTTTAATACATCCTACAGATGAGTACGGAAACTTCTGATCTATACGTCTTATTATTCCAAGTTCAGAGGCATCTCCTCAACCTGGTCATATCAACTCCAACGCTCATACCTCTCTGTCACTTTTCAAAGCTGGATTTTTCAGCTAATAGATTCTCAAGATATAATTTCTACCACCCTTAATTTAAAAAAAAATGGTTTGGGTTGTTTTTTTTTTCCAAGAGGAACTGGTTAAAAAAAAAAAGTCAAACCTGTGTGTCTGAACCCCAAGAACACATGTAAAGGGAATATTAGGCATGAAACGACCAATTTTGAAATATTGTGCAGCTGTAGGCATTGCCTCAAAATCTGTTATAATATGAGTCTCCTCTGCCTTTTCCCTCTCACCAAGGTATAAGTCGTAATGTCAAGGTGGTAATTAGGAAAGAGAAACTGGTACTATGTGCCAGTTTACATGCTCTTCAGGCCTCTCTTAAAATTTAAAGAGAAGGCCCTTTAAATTAAACAATTTTGTTAGAAAATCCAGCGCTGGCATCTCCCTTTCTTTTCCGAAGCTGCTCTTCCAAGAGGCAGAGAAACGGCACATTCTTTCCAAAAGGAAAAAACAACAACACACAAATAAGGTTAGCTACCCTTTTGCCACTCACAATTCAACATTCACACTAAATTAATTTTTCCAAAAGTAATTCAAATAAAAGCCTTGCTGCCACTACCCTTTCCAGAAGCAGAAGATTGAATAAGGCATCTGAATAAAATTGTGTATTACAGCCTTCTTTAATATTTAAGCATGACATTCATTGATTTGTTTCTTGTTTTCTCCAAACCTTGACAACATGATAAAATAAATCATAAGAAGAAAATATAGTGGTAACATCTTTTATGGACTTCACATAGTCATCAATCTCAAGCTGTGAGTGAATTATCAGTGCAGCAAAAGATCTATGTTTTAAGAGCTCCAATAGCATACTTGCTAGAGGTTTTTCACAAGGAAACTCTAGGCGAATGACTGATAAGCATCATTATTGTTTTCTGAGAGTCTAGTTTATAGTGTGTTGTGGAGGTGTTGGCATATATGTTTCAGAAGGAAAGGTTTGATCAATTCTAAGTAGACATCTACTAACATATAAAAAATATAACAAGGGCTCCTGCTGAGCCGTATTAAAGTACCTATCACACCATGTCAGTGTGACGGGCCCCATGTTGTGTTTCTGATTATATTTAATATAGAATTAACCTGCTGTAATGTAGCATATTGTGCATGCAGTATGGATCCAAAACATTTATTTACCTCCCTCCCCAAAAAAGCCCAAATCCTACATTTATATTTTAAGCAAGGTTTATTTATTTTCCATTTCTAAAACTACATGTTACAAGGGGGTGGGTTGGGGGGGAAGAGGCTGGATCTTTGGGGACAAAAAGAAGGAGATCATAAAACGTACTGCTTTGTTCGTTACTACACATTTGCGAACCAGTAGGATACAGAAAATGCAAGCAATCGTAAACCACGATGTTGCTTGTCAGGACCTAATGTGGCTTAGACAAAGTCGGGAACGGCAAAGAAAAATATTTTTGGATTCTGGAAAAAGAGATCAAAGATAGAAGGATTATAAAACCTGATTGCGTAACTGAGCAGTTTTATTAACCAATATATTTTTAGAAGTTGTCATTCATTATAAAGATATGTAATGTTAATATTGTGGATCAAGAATGTGCACTTTCAAGCAACATTCTTAAACGGGAACTTCTGAGGTCTGCTTTAATCTTTTTTCTCTTCTTAAGAAACTTCTGTTCATCACTTACAAATCACGTTTTAGGAAATGAGGAAGAAAACACTCAGGTATTTTACAAAATGCAATGTAAAAATAATATCCTTGGAATGTTTGGAAGTTATTAGAAGAGCAGATGCAAGAAATAATTGCCTAGGATTAAACCAAATAAAATGATAGAATTTAAGTTAGTCAAAACTAACCTGCCATATTTATTTCAGACAAAGAGTGACAGTTTTCCTCTGTTTTTTTCCAGCTGACTGATATATAGTAGATACATAATATGTGCATAAACATCTTTAAACAAGTGAAGCAATACTTCTAGTATCCCTGACAACTAATACATATGTGATGTGTTAAAGATAGATATACGTATTATACGTACATCTGATATTTAAATTCATCAGTGCTGCAGAAAAATATGGCTAAAATATCAAGATCTCCTGTAACTCTAGCGTTTGAAATGATCCTGATTCAAAAAGGGCTGTATTTAAAGAAACCCTTATATTTTTAAAACTCAAGATAGGCTAAAGCAAAGAATATTTTGCTCTTTGCAAAGGGCCATTCCTGAAAGCATCTCTTTCAACAGTCTTGCAAATGCTTTATATCTGGTGAGTGGACTAATGAAAGCTTTAGGTTTAAAAAACCCTAGCACAGGGATTGCAAGAGTAAATATTAAGATGTTTTCTGACAAGCTGAATATATATATGGTTTCCCACAAAATCCCACAGTGCTTTGCACTCCATAAATATCACTCCTCTTCCCTCACAACTTTTACTATATGAAATATGTTACCCTGGTCCACTAAAACATAGCCATATTTTCACTGGACTTGAATTTCAGGCACACATATATTTACATAGATTTGAGCACAATCCATCATGCTCATAATTAATCCGAGTCAATTGAAGGAACAGGGGTATTTCCTTTGCTTGCAGGATGTTGCATTAATATTTTAGTGGAATTCATCAACAGAATCTTTTTCAGGTTCAAAGATCCAATTTCACTGGATCTGATGCATTAGTATATTACAATAAAATAATAAGGTTTTGTTCTCGCCTTTCTATTGAAACCAGGTATTTCTTATTTGAGCTAAGCAAATAGAGTAGATTCCTCGGCAGATACAGAAGTCTGGCTTCCATCAGAAATAATATACATTAGCTCACCAAAGCAATTCTGTTATTTATCAAGTTCTTAGCAACATTTTCAGAAAGTTCAGTTCTTCATAAGCATGTGAACTTTCTTATGCTTATGCTCCCCAGTGCTGAGTTGACGCTTAGCCCATATAAAACAGTATTGCAATTTGGTGCCCCCTTTGCTGATCTCTAGGCCACTTCCACCGCCTTTGTTTCAAGTCACTGCAGTCACTCAAAATCCTTCCAAGTTAATGGATGACAAAGCTTAACAAATGTTATGTACCTTGAGGCTGCCCTTGGCTAGAGTTGGAACAAAGGGGGAAATGCTACTTTAACATCAATACAGCTAAGGACAAGTTGAACCTGTCTCGATCATGGACTGGGTATGAGAGAAGAGAACCTGATGGCGATACAGGAGGAAGGATATGTTGCCAGGGGATGTTTGAGCCTTAGTAAAGTGCAAATTGGGAAAGTCCTTAGAGAGCAAAATGAAAACCTTTGGGGCTTTTTCTTTCTTCCTTTTTTTTTCTTTTTTTGGGAGAAGAGGTCAACCTATGCTCAGAGATGTTTGATCTGCTCCAGCTCTCATTTCCTTTTTTAAAAAAATTTCATTCAACAATATCAGGTAATTACACACAGGACGGAAACTGATTTGATCCATTTATATTCTGTGTGTCCCTTCAGGTCAGTGTTGATCCTGGTGACCACTTGGAGACATATCTCTGAAGTTTTCTTGGCAAGTTTTTTGGATCCAAGACATGTCTCAGAGTGCAGAAAATATCACCCCAGACAGTCTATGTCATTTTCACACCAGTGACTTAAAGTGTCATCTAGAGCAGTGTTTCCCAACCTTGGCAATCTGAAGATGTCCGGACTTCAACTCCCAGAATTCCCCAGCCAGCATTCGCTGGCTGGGGAATTCTGGGAGTTGAAGTCCGGACATCTTCAGATTGCCAAGGTTGGGAAACACTGATCTAGAGTCATCCAAACTGCAATGCCAAATAGCAGCGATGTTCCTGGTTTCTTATCACTCCAATGCAAGAGGTGGGTTCCTACCAGTTCGCACCTATTCGGTAGAACCGGTTCGTCAAATCTACCGAACCGGTTAGAAGAGGTTCCACCAGTGGACCCGGAAAGCAGGCCACACCTACAGAGTAGATTCCAAAATTTTTTGAAACCCACCACTGACACACACACAGACAGACTCACACAGAGAGAGAAAGAGAAAGAAAAAAAGAAAAAAAGAAAGAAAAAGTGAGAGGTGAAAGAAAAAAGGAAAAAGGGACAGAGAGACAAAAGGAAGGAAAGAGAGAGAGAGGGAGGGAGGGAGGGAGAGAGAGAGAGAGAGAGAGAGAGAGAAGGAAAACACATGGCCGGCAAGCCACTCCCACCAGGTCACATGGCCACAAAGGAGGCCACTCCTACAGAAGAGGTTCCAAAAATTTTTGAAACCCACCATTGCCACACACACACAAACAGAGACGCACACACAGAGAGACAGACAGACTGACACAGAGAGAGATAGAGAAAGAGAAAGAAAGGAAGAAATAAATAAAGAAAAAAGAAAAAAGAAAGAAAAAGAGTGAGAGAGAGATTAAAGAAAAAAAGAAAAAGGGACAGAGAGACAAAAGGAAGGAGAGAGAGAGAGAAAGAGAGAGAGAGAGAGAGAGAGAGAGAGAGAGAGAGAGAGAGAGAGAGAGAGAGAGAGAGAACATGGCCAGCAAGCCATGGTCACATGGCCACAAAGGAGGCCACACCCACAGAGTAAGTTCCAAAAAATTTTGAACCCCACTACTGCTGCAATGACAACAAGTTGATGCTCTGAAGATGCTGTAATTCATTAGAGGGACCTCTGGTTTATGATGGCCCTGTGAGTCCATGTCTCTCACCTCTCCCCATAAAAAAAAGTGTTTTAAAATTTCTGCAGTATCTGACAGCATGGGTAAAGACATTGTTAATTAGGTTAAATAAAACTTTTCATCACACAATATTTTGTTTTCAATTGAGGCGTTGGAAGGCAGCTACCTCCAAACATTTGACGGCTGGCTTAATTCTCCCTCTGGCATTATGGGGTGACCCAAGCAAGATGGCAGAGGAAGTTACTTTAAAAAAGATTCTGTTCTCAAGTCTTGAAGTTTGTTCAACAGGATGTGCCTGATCTTAAATTGGATTTAAAATTGCCGGAAGAAAAAAATGGCTTGCCCAGAAGATGCCCACAGGACTATAAATCAAGCCAGTCATAACGTTTTGGATAAATGTTGAATGAATGGATGGATGGATGGATGGATGGATGGATGTTTTTAATTGAATGTGCATCTGGATAATGGGGTCAGAATATAACAAGTGTCTTTGAAATGGATAGTGGTTGGATGGGTAGATCTCAATCTTCTGTGATTTTCTGAGGACCAGTCTATTTTGAAGATAGCATAGTGGACATCGGTAATCCCCATATGAAACATGGTGGACAAAGATGGCAAGTGTGATGACATCATGCAAATGCATGATGAAACTTATGAAATTGAATTCGTCATTGTGACACAAACACATCGTGATTGCATTTACATAGCAATAGCAATAGCAGTTAGACTTATATACCGCTTCATAGGGCTTTCAGCCCTCTCTAAGCGGTTTACAGAGTCAGCATAGCGCCCCCAATAACAATCCGGGTCCTCATTTTACCCACCTCGGAAGGATGGAAGGCTGAGTCAACCCTGAGCCGGTGAGATTTGAACAGCCGAACTGCAGAACTGCAGTCAGCTGAAGTAGCCTGCAGTGCTGCATTTAACCACTGTGCCACCTCGGCTCATGACATAATCATGCTCAAATCATTTGGATGTCATCACAGTGCCTGTTCAGTCTTATAAATTCAGCAGGTTCTTCACAAGGTCTATGCAATTTAACAACTGATTGTGCCATGAAGCTTGATGTATTCTACTGATTCTACATTCTTTGTTTCGGGAAAGCAGAATCATTCATTCATCCAAACAGATATGATGGTACAAAGAATTATACTTCCTTTGTTATTGTTTTTAAAGCCTTGAAGTAGTATTTGCCCCGGATACTGTTTTGAACTATCCTGATCTCAGCTGAGGGTTATCACTCACAAGAGCCAAGGTGGTGCAGTGGTTAAATGCAGCACTGCAGGCTACTGCTAGATCAGCAGGTCAGCGGTTCAAATCTCACCGGCTCAGGGTTGACTCAGCCTTCCATCCTTCCGAGGTGGGTAAAATGAGGACCCAGATTGTTGGGGGCAATATGCTGACTCTCTGTAAACCGCTTAGAGAGGCCTGAAAGGCCTATGAAGCGGTATATAAGTCCACTGCTATTGCTATTGCTATTGCTATGATTTAGTACCAGAATTGTGTCGGGAATTCTGGAACAGGCATGGTGACTGGAAATAATGCCTGTTTGTGTGAACAAAAGACTCTGCTTTGCCTAAACAAAGAGATCTAATTCTTATATTTTACCTATCATTTCGTTAAAAATAATCTGTATGACCACCCAACTCACAGACAGTAACTCCAAGCAATGTAAAGCAATTAAAGCCACCATTTAAAATCTCCCAAACCCCCACAAAGTGTTGGGTTAAATTGTCTAAATCATCCATGTTAACACTGTGATTCTATCAAACATCCCCAAAAGTATTGCATTTGGTGAGCAATGCAACATTTTCCATCAAGTAATTAAATGATTATCAAATAGCAATAGCACTTAGAGTTATATACCGCTTCACAGTGCTTTACAGCCCTCTCTAAGCGATTTACAGAGTCAGCATATTGACCCCAACAGTCTGGGTCCTCATTTTACCAATGGGAGGATGAGGATGTCTCAACCTTGAGCCTGGTGAGATTTGAACTGCCAAAATTTCAGGCAGCTGGCAGGCGGCAGAAGTAGCCTGCAGTACTGCACTCTAACCACTGTGCCACCATGGTTAGAGCACAAATGATATCTCCGCTTGCAAAACATCCATTTATGAGAAGATTAGTAGAGGTGAGAATCCTTGTTTTTTGGCCTCTTGTCTAAGAATCCTACACATTCTTTACCTTATAGCAAACCTTTCTCTTTGTATCTGGATAAGGGAGTCCAATTTAAAACAAAGCTACATTTAAAAATAGAAGAAAAAAACCTGAAATGCATTTAGAGCACATCCTGCACCCAGAGACATTCTTGTAAATGAAGGTGACGTTAGAAGATGCCCCCCCAGGTTTTCAGCAAGCTAGCTTTGAATTTTTATAAAAATTAAAATATATTTCATAAAGATAGAGAGGGCAGGAAGCCATGCTAATAGCAGAGGAAATTCAATGGTCTCGCTAATACCTAGCGGCTGTATGGTGTCAGGTTCATTTCCTAAGATATCTCCAATAATTTGAGTAAAACCACTCCTGGTTTAAAACCCAAGTAGCACAATATGTGATTACGATTTGTCATACTGTTATAAGGCAATCAGTGTTCTCATCTGGACAGGTTTTTCCCTCACTTTGTTTGTAATAAATAAATGCATACGTGCATCTTAAAATCATATCAGTAAGCATCAAAGTCTTTTTTTATAATCAGTTTTTAAAAAATCACTTACTGCAATGTATCTATGACATTTCGGTAACTTAATTAACCAGGGACAAGCTTCCGATTCATTTTAGTCATGTATATATTAATCCTAAAAACTAATAGAAAACAGCTAGTAAATTGTCTCCTGCATACATTGGACACAGCAACAATTACTCTGGCAGGGAAGATATAATAAAAGGGGAAATTTTAATAGTATCCTTATTCCATTTATTCTCATGGGCTTCTGTTTCAAGGTAGTGTAGAAATTAACAATTATTTCTTTCCATTGTTTTTGATGATCTTTTTCTATTATGAGCCTATCTGTCTTAAAATAATATATATATATAATTTAAATTTTCATTTTTTTATTCAATTTGATGGTATCTTGAGATTTACTTTCTGGTTATAGGCAGGTCCTGGATACTAGAAGGAGGAAAGGGAAAGCTGCAACTTTGGGTTTTTTGATGTTTGTTTTGTTGCTATTGAAAGCTAGTTAAACCTATGTCAATCATCAATGTAATTGTGATACCTTGTCTTAAGTGGAAGGCTTTTTTTTCCCCCATACTAAAATAATTTGCTCTTCTGTGGTTTATTTTATTGACAAATATGTCTTTCCCATAGTTTATGAATGTCTGTCATATGATAGGTCCAAATACTTGTGATTGTTCCACCATCTAAAGCAATTAACTGGTTTCATACATGAAATTGTCTAAGGATTTCCCCTGCCTGCTTGGGAAATCTAACAAAGGGAACTATTCTCCAATTTAGTGACATGCTCATATGTTGCAGGGGAAAATAGGGCATCAATAAAAGCCTTTGCTGGAAGAGTGGGATCTGATTATAAGGGCTGGGAGCAGGAGACCAAGGTCTCGATTAAAATACATGGCGTGCCATCATTTGCAGAATGAATACATGTAATCATTTCGATGGGGCAAGAAATAAGATGCAGGCAGGTGTCTTTGTATTTCCAAATTTCTCCGTAAGGCAATCTGCTTGGACAATTTGAAATTCTGAATATAATTTATCTTACATAGCAGACCTCTCTGTTTCTTTTCCCATAAGCCAGCATGACAAGTTTGCTATACTGATGCTAGTGGAGTAGCTTCTGGTCTAGTGGACTGTCGCCATTACTCAGTAAAAAAAATAGAATTGGGTTTTCTTAAGAATACATTCTCATTTTTTTTTCCCCTGGAAGAAGTCTAATAAAGACCTTCTATAAAGGTCTAATCAGGAGCAAGTCGCAAAACAGGAAAGAGGGTATAGAATTGCATTTTACACCGAAATGCTGCTTATCTAGGAATCAGCTCCCTGGACTTGATGGTTCTTACTTTTAAGTAGGCATTTTGGGATTCACACTGCAATACTTTGTTGTTATCAACACTTAACTGTTATGGTCCATCAAGCAAGCCTGACTCGTGGTGACTACAGAAACAAATCTGCACCATATTTCTGGCAATAATTTTCGAGGTTTTGAAACAGTAGAGAATATTTGTAGCTCATGTTGCAGATTTTATCAGTGGTTTCTTCACTGAGCTTGCCTTTTTGAGTTCATGAATACCAGCTAGCAGTCAAATGGCATGGGCAGAAATTCCTGATCTCAAGCCACGTTGACAATGAACAATACCATTTCAACTGGGACAAAGCTGAAGTCATCGGTCGTCATGCCAAAACCCATCATCCATGTGAATTCATTGAATCCTGGCACTCTACAAATGGATCCATAACTTACAGCCGGCATATGAACCTACAAGAAACTGGACCATCCAAATCAGCCAATCAGCGACCAAACCAAGCACCTCTTCACCGGCTGACTTTTGCACCACGAATCATGCAACCAGCTGACCACCATTGCTCAACCCGTGACCCGACAAATGCGCGATAGACAAAACTGTGCCGACAAAACCATGCGACAAAACCGCGATGTCAAAATCGCGCCCACAAATTCGCGACGTCAAAATCGCGCCGACAAAAGCGCTATGACAATAAAATCAAAACATTTTAGGATTAGGGTTAGGTTTTAATGTACGTATGCATGATTTTGTCGGCGCACATTTGTCGGCGTGCTTTTGTTGAAAATCAATTAGCGATTTTGAAGTCCCGGTTTTGTCTACCGTGGTTTTGTTGGCGTGGTTTTGTCTATCGCGCATTTGTTGGTGAACCAGGTCAACCACCATACAGGACCTATATAAATGGAAGAAGAAACAAAGAAGACACTTCACCTAAAGTTCTGTTGAAGATACTACCTAGTGTGATAACAAAATGTCCGGGAGCAAAAAAGCAATCTCAGAGAACAAACCACTTCCAAAATGTTTGAAGCTAGTACTTTCTTCTTAAGACTGAGATAGAGATTGGCATAAAGTTCTCCCAGCCATTTTTTTCCCCCGTGAATTGAAATACATGGAATTATATAAAGGGATGTAATGAGCTACAAATATGGAATATTTATATAGATATATAGATGCACTTATGATGATGTTTGCATGCAATAAATATTTCTTCTCACTTATGTTGTTAAGTATAATAAAGCCTAACTACGGAGGAAGAGAGAAAGTAAAGTGGTAATGATATCTTCTCACACTACAGTGCAGAAACTTTTATGGAGCTACTAAATCATAATCTGGGTACATTGTGTACAGAATAAATTAGAATACTGCTCTATCACAAAACTTTCTCCAACCACAAAACAATGTGCATTTCGGTGGACTTCATCTGCCTTTGCTGTGTCAAATAATAAGAAGATATGAAATAGCGGTATAAAGAAGTTCATTTACAAAACATTTGGAGGATAAATGGAAGTCTAGTGATATTTTTTTCCCAGCCATCTGCCAGACTTATTAAATTATCAGTCTCTTTCCCCATTTCTGTTCTTTTTCTTAAAACTACTTTTCATTAATATTGTTACAGTTTTCTGTTGAATACAGCTAATCATTACAGTTGGCTTGATTTGTTTCCTATGTTTTCTCTTTCTTCTTGCATCCTTAGGTCAAGAATACACACAGAACTCTTTAAAACACTCATTTAATAGTTAATATTACTTACGGCATTCTAAATGGGGCCGTGATGGGTGTGTCATTTTTTTTTTCTTTTGACGAAAGAGGGTTCTGTGTTAATATGATAAATGATAACATGGGAGTTAAAAGGATTTACTAAAACGCAATACATTTTATGGGAAGTCCCTGTGGAAAAAATAGTTTAATACATAATGGAATAGGTACAATTTACCTGAGACTGAAATACTCAACCCCATTAGCAAGGTAAGTCGAACTACTTCATTGCATAGTATGGGTTGCTAAAAATTTATTCATCAAGGCTCTTTTGCTCCCAATGGCAAAAGAAATCATTAGCTTTTAGATAGATGGAACTCACTGTGTCCTGTACTACAGCAAGATGGAATACTTTCTTAGCTCCTTGATGTAGTCCATGCAAGAAATACAACTACTAGTAGAGTACTACGTCTAGCTTTATTGTAAAGTTACATCAACAGAATCTTGAAACTCTGAAAGTATTTTCCCCTCTTTTTACTTTCTGGTAAACTAATACTGATTCCTTTCGAATCACTTCCCTCTCTCCTCTTTTCTTCTGTGGGCTGAGATATCTTTTATACTGATGGTTGTGTATTCTGCAGCTCTTCCTCCTGTCTCCCAAGGTCATTCCCACATACCATTATAGCCTTATACTTTTTAATAAGTCCACCTCTCCTCCTTCAGGCAACAGACTGGAGAAACAGGAGTATAACAGGAAGGACCCTGTTGTAAGCACCAAGAGCAATTTTTCGATGGCAAAGCCATTGAATAAATACCACTAAATTCATCTTATATTAAGAACAATGGGAAGGCCCTAAAGGCTTTCCTAAAATGGGCTTTGTGAAGGATTTGAATAATATATTTTATCCTTCCTAAGAAATTGGACTTTTCAGTGAGTTCCATATATCTTGTGGCAGAAAAACATTCTGGTGGCTATTATTGGAGAAACTGATAAGTATATAACAAAAGCTTGATATCATTAATACAGATCCTTCTGTTGAAGTATCTCTGTGTGTGTATGTGTGTGTGTGTCTGTGTGTTGTATTTGTGCTGATAAATAAATAAAGGGAGACTAGTATAGATCTATTTCAAGCTATTTAGCTCTCATCAGCTAGCCATACCCTTACTGGGATTCAAACCTGGGCTGTATTACATATTAGGCAGATGTGTTAACCACTAAGCCACAGGCTCTCCTCCTATTAGCAGCTGAGCCAGGGAAATAGGATGTAATTAGTGTCACAACCCCTGGTATGCCTAAATATGGGAGGAAGCTCACTGCTTCCACTCTCTGACCATCAGCTCGTCACAAGAGACCATCCAGACAGAAACCCAATATTTTTACTGTTGCCTACTGTTGCCTTTGTGTTGTATTTGTGCTGATAAATAAATAAAGGGAGACTAGTATAGATCTATTTCAAGCTATTTAGCTCTCATCAGCTAGCCATACCCTTACTGGGATTCGAACCTGGGCTGTATTACATATTAGGCAGATGTGTTAACCACAAATAAATATACATACATACATACATACATACATACATACATACATACATACATGCATACATATATATGTATACACACACACACAAACAAACACACACACACACACACACACACATTCATTCCAGGTATTTTTAAATCCAATCTTACAACAGCTATATAAGTGTAATAAATAAATAAACAGGAAAGCAGCTGTTTGGAGAAAGGTTCCTAACAATCTCAGCATTTATATATGCCCATCTTACACTCCAAAGAGGATTTCAATGATCGGAAGAACAAGTTTGTTAGTAGCAGTATATCTTAACTGACAAATAATTTTGTTTATTCAGTGCAGTCACAAAATCAAATTTTATTTTTCCCCAATAACCCTTTGCCTAGCCCAATCAGCCTTCCCCAATCATTAAAAAAAAAATCAATTCTGTTCCATGAGGTTTCTATGAATTTACAGTTGCATATTTACAGAATTTGCAATTGTGGGTTGCAATGGAGAAGACGGAGAAGGCCTTTGAGAAACACTGCAAATGTATTCGGTATTTATGACTTTATAGACAATACAATATAAACCACCCAATGATTTGCAAATAGAGTAGGCAGGTGCATTTTCTTTGCATTGCGCACGGATCGACACCTAGCATCATTAACCACAAAATGTGTGGTGTGATCACATCCTATGTGATGTGGGTGAACAATATTCACCAGCTTAAAAAAGGCAGCGTGATTTTCCAGTGTTCTTAATCTGTCCCAGTCTTCGGTAAATATTGCCTCAAGAGAAGTAGTTTGAAGATTTTATTATTAGAGATGCCTAATAGAGAATGCGCGGAGTTTATTTGGCTTGGAAACTGTGTAATATAAAATCAAAGAGCAGAGGTCCAAATGATTGAAATAATCACTGACTGCTCCCTTCTTAAGGGCATTTAATTATTTATTTTGAAGAATCTGATACCCAAGTGAATTAATGCGAAAGCATTTCTCTGTTTGTGCCAAATCAGTGCTTCTCAGTAGGAAGTTAGTCCATCTTTGCAACCATGCTTTCTTTCTCAGTAGGCAGTCCATTTCTGTAGAGTGCCATTAAGTTAATTTCAAAAACAACCAGTAAAGGTATATGGAGCAGGCAGTAATAGCATGGAAAATATCCAAAATTACTAGACCCCAGCAACAGAACTTGGATGCCATTTTCATGCACTAATAATTTGTAGTTTACATATTGAAGGTAACTATAAACTGTCTACTTGCTTAGTTGTTAAGGCAGGCACATAATTAAAAAAAATATGTCGTTAGCTCTTTGCCATTCAGTGTCTGAGAACAGAGCTTTTTTTTTCTTCCCCTTTGGAGGAAAAAAAACAAAACCACGGAATAAAACTATTTACGGATCATTATCAAAGACAAGGCAGAGGGTCTGTGTCACTAAGACTGTGATTGAAAAACCAATTAAGAGAAGGCACTTGAATTTAAGCTGATTTAGTTCTGAATTCAATGGGATTAAATTGTCATTAGTCCAAGTATTTTCAGGCTTAACCAGGTTGTGGACCGGTCTGTTTACTTCGTCGAGATCTGCATACATAAATAGATAAAGTTCGCTAGTAGATTTTTAATCTGGAAACATCTCAGTGAATTGCCATATTCCTAAAACTTCACATTTCTCTAAACAGAAAGAAAGCCCTTCTGATTGAGACTAACACTCTCCTTAATGGGAAATTCCTAGGAGGTTCTATCATTTCTGTTAGGTAAGCTCCCCGTTGGGAGAGCGAGTGCGTTCAGTGAAGCATTGTGAGAGTTGTGTTGGAGAACACACAAACCAGCATACAGAGACACTGCAGTTTAAATAGGCCTTTACTTTCGTGGAAATAGAAGTATCAGAGTCCATCAAACAGTCCAAGTCATACACAGATAAAACAGTCAGTCATCAATGTCTTTCAGTTAAGGGGTAATCCAAATAACATAGTCCAGTATCATATAATCAGTTCAGTACTCAAAGTTTGCTAGCAGTTGCAAAACTTACAATAGCTCACAGCACTTTCTAACAGCCAGCTTCCAAAACACTCAGATCAGATCAGCCCAGCATCTAACGAAACAGAGAGCTAACAGTCATTCTGGCTCCCTCTTATGGCCAACTGAGGAAAAAGCAACCAATCACATTTTACAGTATGACTTAAAGAAACAGGTATAGCATTGTTGCATGATTTATATATTGCCAATCCAACCGTTAAATTATATTCCTAACATTCTCCCCTTTTGGTAGGACAATATATAAATCTTACAATCTTAAGCCGTATTCCTTGCAACAGCGAGATCTGCATGCCTCATCTAGTCTGACTTTTTAGGCGCTCGAGTAGAGTTAAGCGAGGGTTAAAAGCCTAAAAAATCCCGAGGTAGTTGAGGCACGCAGTTCTCCTGCCTCATAGTAGAGGGCGCATTTTTTAGAGGCTTCAACTCTGTCATTCTGTTTAAAGCTGCAGCGTCACGCTCACTCTTCCTCCTCTCTTTCTCCGTTTCAGATGCCCCCCACCCCCACACCACGCGCCCTCTTTTCCTTCAAATTTTCTTTTTTCTTTAATAAATGCAATGCTCAGGCATTCTCTCCTCTCCCGCGACACCCCACTGACTAAAGTGACTTTCTTTTGCCCGCCTGTACTCGCGGTAGAGCTCAGGTGGGCTGCTGCGAGCTCAGGCGGGCGAAAGAAAGTGCTTTAGTCCGTGAGGTGTCACAGGAAAGGACTGCCTCACTGGCCATAAACCTCACCGCACGTCACTGCCTGCAAGTCACACAGAATTTGGGTTATGAGTTATATTGGGAAAATCTGAAGAGAAAAGGACAGAAAAACAAACATGAATAGTAGCTTGATATTCTAAGTAAGTCATTAGTGATTGATCATAAAGATCATAGGGAAACCTACAAGTCCTCAGAAGTCTATGGAGATTCTCTGTCATCCAGGCCATAGTTGTCCCATGGTTGAATTTTATAAATTCAACTGGACTTTCTTGCTCTTTTTTTTAAGACATTTTACTTTTCAACTCAGAACCATCCTCACTTCTGACTGAATGCTGGAGAATGGAAGGATTTATATTCCATGCAGTCATCTGGTTGTTTGCACTTTGAAGCATGTATAATTGTACAATGTATAATTAGTTTGGGTAAAGGTCAATGTTCCCATCGCACGTGCTAGTCATTCTTGACTCTAGGGGGCAGTGCTCATCTCTGTTTCAAAGCCAAAGAGCCATTGCTGTCCGAAGACATCTCCGTGGTCATGACTAAATGCCGAAGGTGCATGGAACCAGTGATGGGATTCAGTCAGTTCGCACCTATTCGGGAGAACCGGTTGTTAACTTTCTAAGCAATTCGGAGAACTGGTTGTTGAAAGAAATCGCCTTTTGTTTTTTTCCACTTTACAGGGCTAATCCTGTAAAGAAGGCAAGGTTTGCAGAAAGATCATTAGCTCTTTGAGAGTTGTTGAGGGCCCTTGGGGTTTATCTGTGCTCTCAGGGTCATCTGAATCACAGTACAAATGGGTGTGGAACTTTCTTGGAAACTCTGAAAGGATTGTGTAGTAAATAGGAGATGTGTGGTATTAGATTACTTTTCCTCTGTTGACAGAAAGCCAGTGGTGGATTGCAGATGGTAAGCGCCAGTACAGGTGTACCAGAGCCTGCCCGGAGCACCGTATACCATTCCGGTAGCAATAGCAATAGCAGTTAGACTTATATACCGCTTCATAGGGCTTTCAGCCCTCTCTAAGCGGTTTACAGAGTCAGCATATCGCCCCCAACAACAATCCGGGTCCTCATTTTACCCACCTCGGAAGGATGGAAGGCTGAGTCAACCTTGAACCGGTGAGATTAGAACCACTGAACTGCAGATAACAGTCAACTGAAGTGGCCTGAAGTACTGCACCCTAACCACTGCACCACATCGGCTCCTCCTACGGTGGTCTGGAGGCCCACCTGCCCACTCGAGCTCCTTACTGGTCTTTTAAGTCTTTGGTGCTTCCGCGCACACACATGGCATATACAGCGCCTGTGCGATGCTCCGCTGAGCAGCTGGAACGTCACGGAGGCTCACGGAGGGGCTAAGATGCATGCACATGTTGCATGCGTCCATGTGGACGTTACCAGCCCCGTTCCAATTGTACTTCCAACTGGAGAAGGCTGTTCAATTTTAACATAGATGGACTCTTTTGCCCCTCTTTCAAACCAGTGGTCCTTTCTGTCCAGAATGTGGACGTTTTGCTGTCTTCAAAGACTGGCCTTTGTCTTTCAAGTGCAGATGGACTGCTGAATCTTGCCATGGATAGGTTTGTTCTCCTACGTTGTGCCATGCATTTGTGGCGCGGCTATTTTGTTTCTCCAATGGACAAATCTGCACATGTCTCGCTGCTTTGAGACAAATCCATCAGGACAAGAGCTCAAAAGGTTGCCTCAAAAGTCGGGCAGGTCAGGCAGAAAAGGGAAAGGATTCTTTTGTGAACTAAGCGTGAGGAAGCATTTATTCTCCAACAGCCAAATTGATTTCTATCCTGGGAAACTAAGATGAATCCTATGCTAGATCATTCAGCAGTCAAATGGGCAAATATGTCCAACAATCATTTTAGTAAACTGTTTATTAACAAGACTGGGAAGAAAACTTCATGGACTGTACCTTTTAATTAATTTGAATATCAGGTTATTTAATGAAATGGAATGCAGCAGGTTTGATGATATTTTGCTGAAGCTTTATGCGTTTTTGTGGTTTCTCAGCAGTGGTGGGTTTCAAAATTGAACCTACTCTGTGGGTGTGGACTCCTTTGTGGGAGTGGCTTGCCGGCCATGTGACCTGGTGGGAGTGGCTTGCTGACCATGTGTTTTCTCTCTCTCTCTCTCTCTCTCTCTCTCTCTCTCTCTCTCCGCTTCCTTTTGTCTCTCTGTCCCTTTTTTCTTTTTTTCTTTCATCTCTCTCTCACTCTTTCTTTCTTTTTTCTTTCTTTCTTTATTTCTTCCTTTCTTTGTCTTTCTCTCTGTGTGTGTGTCAGTCTGTCTGTCTGTGTGTGTGTGTGTGTGGCAGTGGTGGGTTTCAAAAATTTTTGGAACCTCTTCTGTAGGTGTGGCCTGCTTTCTGGGTCCATTGGTAGAACCTCTTCTAACCAGTTCGGTAGATTTGACGAACCGGTTCTACCGAATAGGTGCGAACTGGTAGGAACCCACCTCTGTTTCTCAGGCTGACAAATATGAGCCATAGGTAACAGCTTCAAAATAAACCTGGAAGAGAAAGCATTTTTATTGTGCAATTTGTGCACATTTGGAGAAAGGACACAAGACATCCCTGTTTACATGTCAGATTTCCTTTTGCTATCATCATCTGCCATCAACCAATCAATCAGAACAGAGCTGGAAGCACCCCAGAGGTCTTCTAGTCCAACTTCCTGGTCAAGCAGGAGAACCTATATCATTTCAGATGAGTAATTGTCCAGTCTTTTCTTAAAAACCTCCAGTGATGAAGCACCCACAATTTCTGAAGGCAACTTCTGTCCCACTGGTTAATTGGACTCACTGTTAATTTCTTCTTAATTCCAAGTTGCTTCTCTCTTGATTAGTTTCCACCCATTAGTTTCCACCCATCCTGTATCTTGTCTCATCTACACGGTTTCATCCAAAGGCAGAGAGAGAGTGAGGAAAAGAAAAAACATTTGGTGGAAGTAGAGTAATATGTGTGTTCCTGAGAATGTACAAACATGGAGGGGGTAAAAGACGTAGAGATTAAGACCAGAAGCACTAACTCATATCCCTCCCATAGGGATGTCCCCTAGGCAGTGGAAGAAATGTAGTAACTACAACTAAAATTGGATTTCATAATTGCCACTAATAAAGGGGAGAGCCTGTGCAGCAATTTACGATGCTGTTGGCAAAATGAATTGCTCAAGGCATATTAGATAACACAAATACAGTAAGTAAATGATGATTAAAATAACTATATAGTAAGCACTGTATGTGCTACACAGCACAACTCTGTTCACAAACACTTTAGATATCTTCCCCAGTGGTTGCATGCTTGTTGTTTATTACTACATTAATTGCTACATTAATTTTTAAATTACTACATTAAATTTTTTTTTTAAAAAAATCAATGAACACAGTCTCACCCTATAAAATGTTTTGGACTGTTATTTTCATCCCCCACCCCTCACAAAGTGCGTAGAAGGAAGCGTGACGTCATTCGGCAGCATTAAATAGCATTAAACAGACCATAACTAACATTAGTCGTATAAATTATACATAAGGTGGCATTTTTATTGTACTGTGTAAATAATTGCTTCATGGGTTGTGCAATCTTTTCCAAAACAAGCTCCCCAAAAAAATAACATATCTGGTTATGTTTCATAGTTATATGTTGGTAACTGAATTAGCATACATTTACTAAGTTAACAGAGAACATTCTTCTTGTGAGATAATCATTTATTTTTATCAGAGGTTTAATGGTTCATGCAGCATCATTGCCAAAGTCAATATACATGGACTCAAGGGCTGTTTCGAGCTTTTATTCTCTTTTTGTAGGATACTTACCAGGGACTGAAGTCCTTTATTCATGTAGTCACAAATAAGTCTCATTGAATCAGTGGGTTTATTTATGGGTAGCCTGTGCTGTATGAAACCAACCCAAGGAGGGAATGTAGGAGAGAAGGAAGGGGGGAAGGAAGGAGGAAAGGAAGGGGGAAAGGAAGGAGAGAAGGAGAGAAGAAAGGAGGGAAGGAAGGAAGGAGGGAAGGAAGGAGAGAAGGAGAGAAAGAGAGAGAAGAAAGGAGGGAGGAAAGGGGGAAGGAGGGAAGGAAGGAGGGAAGGAAGGAGAGTAGGAGAGAAGAAACGAGGGAAGGAAAGAGGGAGGGAGGGAAGAAGAAGTAGGACGTTGTAAGATAAGATGGATCTATGGGATGGTAAGAAAGCAATTTTCAAGTATATTGTCAACTGTAGGGAAAAAAATTGTTATAAATACATATTATTAATAACAACAGTGATGAGATCATATAATTGTGAATGTATATATGAAATTGATAAAATAAAAAATTAATAAAAAAAGAAAGAAACCAACCCTTTGCATATTTCTACTATGTGGAAGAGACCTAACTGTAGTATTACACAAATTTTTACAAGAGATAAGATTCCCAGCCAGCTGTGCGGTGTTAATTTTAGAGAAGGGAAGAATAAATGTGCGTCTTTCAGTTTAGCTGGCAAACAAGCTTAATTCTTAAAGATCAGTTTTAATAAGCTGTAAAATATGCATGTGTATACATATGCCCTGACTCATATTCCAATAAATAGAGCAATTGTTCTTTAGCAATTAGAAAGCTGCATAGCTTGTATTAATATCCAGATAACACTAGATAACGACCATATGATCTAGTGCAGCTTTTTCCAATCTTCTCCTTTCAGCTCCCTAGGAATAAAACTCCTATGATTCCATGCCAGAGTAGACAATACTGGAAGGAATGAGGATGATTGACCTGGATTATTAAGGCAGCTCCCAAATTCACTGCCTTGCACTCTTAAATAAATAAATATAAAGCAATTCATTCTACTTTTTCTCGGTGGTTCCTGGGAGAAAGAATACACAGAGTGCTCCACCGGGGGGCATCACAAGATATTTTACCCAACCTCCTTCAATCTTGTAGCCTTACTATCCTGAAGGGTGTGGGGTTAAGAAATAGTGAAGCTGTTGTGATTTGGAGTAGAAGGAATAATAAATAAATAAAATCACTGTTCCAGAGAAAATGGAGGATAAATATAGAGTAGTGGGAACAGATATCAATAAAGGAGAATATTTATAGCTTAGATTGAAATGCAGAGTCCTTGGTACTGTCTTAACTTGGTTTTTTTCTTGCAGATGTTTCATTACCCAAACTAGGTAACATCATCAAGGGCCGAGGTGGCGCAGTGGTTAGGGTGCAGTACTGCAGGCCACTTCAGCTGACTGTTATCTGCAGTTCAGCGGTTCTAATCTCACCGGCTCAAGGTTGACTCAGCCTTCCATCCTTCCGAGGTGGGTGAAATGAGGACCCAGACTGTGGGGGCGATATGCTGACTCTGTAAACCGCTTAGAGAGGGCTGAAAGGCCTATGAAGCGGGATATAAGTCTAACTGCTACTGCTATTGCTAGAGTGCACTATTGCAGGCTGAATCCGCCCACTGCCCTGATGGCATTTGGGGAGGGGGGGATGGCAAATGTCAGGTGTATGGAACTCCACTATGTACCCTACTGAAGGTCAAACAAACTGAATGGAGTAGATCAGAGGTGGGTTCCTACCAGTTCGCACCAGTTCGGTAGAACCGGTTCGTCAAATCTACCGAACCGGTTAGAAGAGGTTCCACGAGAAAGCAGGTAATTTGTAATTTTAAATGTTTAAATGTTTTTATTTGCTGTTTTTATTTCCTGTGAACCGCCCAGAGTTCCTAGGGAGTGGGCGGCATTCAAATACCATTAAACTTTGAAAGTTTGAAAGTTTGAAGGCCACAACTACAGAAAAGGTTCCAAATTTTTTTGAAACCCACCACTGACACACACACACACACACACACACACAGACTCACACAGAGAGAGAAAGAGAAGGAAAGGAAGAACAAAAAAGAAAGAAAGAAAAAGTGAGAGAGAGATGAAAGAAAAAAAGGAAAAAGGGACAGGGAGGCAAAAGGAAGGAAAGAGAGAGAGAGAAAGAGAGAGAGAGAGAGAGAAAGAAAGAAAGAAAGAAAGAAAGAAAGAAAGAAAGAAAGAAAGAAAGAAAGAAAGAAAACACATGGCCGGCAAGCCACTCCCACCAGGTCACATGGCCGGCAAGCCACTCCCACAAAGGAAGCCACACCCACAGAGTAGGTTCAAAAAAATTTTTGAAACCCATCACTGGATTAGATACAATCCCAATCTCCCTTTCTAGTAGTTTCACATTCAAATTGGAGCTTTTACATTTTCCTACTAACATTTTTAGGGCTACAGATGTTTGATTGCAGCACTTGTGAAATAAAGACTAAAGAAATATATAAGTCAATGTATGTTGGTGTTGTGTGTGTGTGTGTGTGTGTGTGTGTGTGTTGAACACATACAATAAACCAGGACATGCCCCCTTTTTTGCTTTCATTCCACTTCATCAGTGCCAAATGAGTTCTGGGGGAATATTTAGCAAGCTATCACAAATTGACTTGAAACTCCTTTTGCCAGCCTATCTCAGCAAAACTGTACATCTTCTGAAAATTGCAGAAGCCACGTTATTATTTTCACAATGTATTCTGGGACATAAGAGAGTATCAGTGGCATTTCCTTTAATTTATAGACCTATTTTTAACATCCTGTCCAGGAATTTTGCCCTTTACTAACAAATTGAATGCTCCAACATGGTTTCTTCCTTGCTCACCCTTCTGCCCATCTGTCAAGATGGCTTAGTGCCTGATGGCTAGGGGGGGTATGCCAGTTTCATTTGGTCATAAGCTCTTATCTGAAATAGCCTTGGATGAACAGCAGTGCTGTATAGACTAACCCTGCAAAGAAATTGTCTACCATGCATGCTGTAAGGTGGAAAAGAATAGAAAGAAAAAAAAGAAGGGAAGGGAAATAGAGGGATGTTGAATATATATATATAAAGGCCATGATCAGAAAGATTTTTCTTTCTTTTAAAATGTCTCAAAATATCAGGGTGTTCTTTATAATTCTAATTCTATATTATATCAATATAGGTATAAAAGGTTAATATTCATGTACAAAATTTATGTAAGTTCCCCCTCTCTCCTTCCCTCCCTTCCTCCCTATAAAATCCCCTTATCTGTACAGCAGGCTAGATTTCTTTAATTTCTCTTTCCTTTTTTTTTCCTTTCATTTTTAGAATGCATCTACCTGGTAATTTTGCACCATTTTGGAATTATTCAATCAACTTCTATTTTCAAGATTTAAAAAAAAGCATAGTATTTATAATACTAATTTATTTAGTGGAGAATATATAAAAATATATAAAAATAACCAAACAGACATATTTAAAGTGAAGCCAGATTTAATATGTAATACTCGGTAGAAATTATCTGAATACAGGTCTGCACTAGGTCAGTGAATGTCCATTCAAAATATTTTCATTATAAAGCTGTATCTGTGCAAATGTATCTATACACATCTCTCTTTCTCCCCTCCCTCACTCCCCCCTTCTTTCTTTCCCTCCCTCCCTCCCTCCCTCCCTCCCTCCCTCTCTCTCTCTCTCTCTCTGTGTGTGTGTCTGTGTCTGTGTCTGTGTGTGTAAATCACAGAATACTGTTGTTTCATAACATATCATGAGAATTGCTCTGGAAAATAAATGCTTATTTTGATTGGTTAGAAATATTTCCCGTTTAAATGGAAACCAATCAAGCAAAGTATTGCAAGTCACCCCTTCCAATAACATTCCTCAAACTCTCTTCCTTGTTTAATTACAGTTCAGTATCTAATATTTGCTATTTCGCATTCAGAGAAGTTTGCATCAATATTTCACTCAACGTAGGGAGCACTGGAAAATATTCAACCAATGGCAAGGAAAATGGGAAATAATTTTTCCTCATCTAATTAGAAGATTCTGTGAGATGGAGATATTCTTCCTCACCAAGAACATGCCTGACTTCTGTCAAGCAATCTTTTTGACATGGGAAATTCACTTTAGATTGTCCAGTTTGATTTGAAACAAAGGTCTTTTCAATTTTCAGTATCATTGGCGAAGGCTGCAAGTATATATCATACGCTGGTTTATATTACAATTCTAAACTTTTAAATTGGGAAAAAACAGTAGGCCCTTAAGTAAGATTTTTTTTAAGCCTATCTACTATCTATTATATTGCTTATGCACAATATTTAATAATATTCTATCAGAAGATTATTAGTTAACAGTGGATGTACCTTTTGTCTACAGAATAAAAGAGCTAGATCAGTTTAAGAACAAAATACCAGACATTCAATAGAACAATTCAAACTCTAGTTCCAAAGTCTTAGACTTTGGGAATTATCGGGGGAATTATCCAGTGATGCCAAATTTGCATTTCATTCTGAATCTCATCTATTTCCAAAATATGGGGGGGGGGGAAGAAATATTTCATCTCCAGCAAGCCAAAGACCTCCAACAAGGGGAACTGTGTAAGAACATTATTCAGATGAGTAGTAAAAAGGAGCTGTGGTGGCGCAGTGATTAGAATGCAGTACTGCAGGCTAATTCACTGATCACTCCAGGAGTTCGATTCTGAGTGGCTCAAGGTTGACTCACCCTTCCATCCTTCTGAGGTTGGTAAAATGAGGAGCCAGATTGTTGGGGGCAATAGGCTGACTCTATAAACAGCTTAGAGAGGGCTGTAAAAGCACTGTGAAGCAGTATATAAGTGTAAGTGCTATTGCTGCTGTCCTTCCTTCCTTCCTTCCCTCCTTCCCTCCCTCCCTTCCTTCTTTCCTTCCTTCCTTCCTTCCTTCCTTCCTTCCTTCCTTCTTTCCTTCCTCCCTTCCCTTCCTTTCTTTTCCTTCCTTCTCTCTGTCCATGCCAGCAGTTCAAATCTCACCAGGCTCAAGGTTGACTCACCCTTCCATCCTTCTGAGGTTGGTAAAATGAGGAGCCAGATTATTGGGGGCAAGAGGCTGACTCTATAAACCGCTTAGAGAGGACTGTAAGAGCACTGTGAAGCGGTATATAAGTCTAAGTGCTATTGCTGCTGTCCTTCCTTCCTTCCTTCCTTCCTTCCTTCCTTCCTTCCTTCCTTCCTTCCTTCTTCCCTTCCTGCCTTCCCTTCCTTCTTTCTTTCCTTCCTTCCTTCCTTCCCTTCCCTTCCTTTCCTTCCTTCCCTCTGTCCATGCCAGCAATTCAAATCTCACCAGGCTCAAGGTTGACTCACTTTTCCATCCTTCTGAGGTTGGTAAAATGAGGAGCCAGATTGTTGCGGGCAATATGTTGACTCTGTGAATGACTTAGAGAAGACTGTGAAGCAGTATATGTCTGTGTGCTATTGCTACTAACACACTGTAGAAGTACACCAGAAAAAGAAACAATTGCTCCGGTCTATAGTAAAAGACCACCTGTCTTCCATCTTTCCTGTGCTATCTCTGACCACTTCTTGTCAGCTTATAGGAAGTGAGAAAGAAATTATTTGCAATTGTGAAAGCACTTCAACTTAGAACATTATGATCCTGTCCTTCCATATCCCATCTCTTATCTATAAACAAATCCACCAAGTATTGCCATTTCAGGCCTAGTGTCAGCCAAAGAAATCCTAATACTATTCCTTTAACCTTGCTCTAATAAACCAACTTTATATCATTTCCTTCTACTTCCAACAATCTTAATAATTAGACCATTCGTGTGATTTATTAGATTTTTATCCTGCCTATATTATTTTTATAAATTAGTCAGGATGACAAATATACTTAACACTTTTTTGCCCTCCTATTTTCCAAACAACAGGGAGCAGAAAGGATGGGGCTGGAATTCAACTCACAAAGGAATTGCTTTCATTGGGAAAATTTTGTAATCCTTCATTCTCTCTCCCCCAATCCACTTCTGGAGTTGCTTAATTGTGGCACTAGCAAGTGGGATGTACATATTAATGTGACTTAAGCGTCCAGTAAGTATTGTGTGCCTGCTACCACAAATAGGGAAATAATTATCTTACTGGGGTTGCAGCAGGAAGTATGTTATCACACAAGGTGCAATAGTTATGTCATCTAAGCAGTCTTTCTTCTAAATGTCCATTAACACCAGAGGTGGGTTCCTTCCAGTTCAGTCCGGTTCAGCCGAGTACGTAGTAACTTGGCCTGCCACACCCCTGAACTGGTTCTATCAGCGGTGGCGCCATCTTGATTTTCGGTTCGCTCATATGCAGAACAATCTCCTTTGCAAAAATTTGTATTTTTTCCTTTTCTAACATTGTGCGCATGTGCAAACCTTTTTAGGTGCAAATGCGCACGTGCACAGAGCACGTGTTTGGCATGCGTGCGTGTGAGTGAAGAGCGCCGAACTGGCAGTAATGGCAGTAGCAACCTGTTATGGCCCGGCAGGAGCCGTTGGAGCTGCCACCAGACTCCGACAGCGAGGGGCCCTATGAGTCGGCCCTGGAGGAGGTGGAGGACCCTGGACAGGGTTCCGACTCTGAGCAGGGGGCAGAGAGGCTGGTTGGCCACCAGGTGGCGCCTGAGCCTTGGATCAGTGGGGAGGAGACAAGAGAGAGTGATTCAGAATCCAACTGTGAGTTGTTCCAGGATGCACGCCGTCAAAGGGCTACTCAACGTCAAGAACAACTACGTAATTACAGGAGGTAATTACGCTCAGCTGATGGTCATTAAGCTCCTCTCCCAGACTATAAAAGAGACTGCTTGTGCCATGCCCTTCTTGCAGAAGTCAACGTTTGGGACTAAAGAAAAACGAACTTGGCAGGCTGGATTGCTGCCAGAGTTTGTTTGCATTGCTGCCAAGGTTTGTCGGACTTGCTGCCAAAGTCCTTATCGGTTTGTTTATTTGGCTTTCAGCCACCGAGAGTCTGGACTTGCTATTAAAAAACATTCTCATTTAAGCTTGTCTCGGCTTTCGTTACTGGACGGAGGAGGGGGTCAGAACACAACCCAACCCTGATTTACACAACCATCTTCTGAATCTTTATAAATCTAAGCAACTCTAACAGAAAGTAATTCCTAGAACAGAAACAATGTTCAAAATCATAATTTTCTCAAAGCCTAACAAAAACAGTTGAATTGTACAATGCTAAGCAGATGCATAACACAATACACTGAACTAGGTTTGTATATAGGCACCACATTTGATAAAACATTCTTTCCTTGTTGTGGCATTTCCAACCTCTATTGTTGCATGATTTATCTATCTTGGCAATTGTTGATTGAGTTATATACCATCTGTAAACATTTTATACCAATTTTCCCGCAGATTGTGGCTTGGTGTAAGTTTTATTGATTTTTCTATAAATCTTCCCATTGATCCATTTGTGTTACTTCTTTGAAATTTTGCATCCATGCTAAAATGCAAGGTTTGTTTTTTTTTACATTAGTTCTGCATCTGTATCATATTTAAGGAGCAGTTTCTAAATGCATTCTAATTAATTGTCTTGAATATATATATATATATATATATATATATATATATATATATATATATATATATATATATATATATATATATATATATATATATATATATATATATATATATATATATATATATATATATATATATATATATATATATATATATATATATAAAGGTCCATTCTTCTTTTTTGAGATTGCTTTTTATTTTTCTAGGTTTTTTTTGAAGATACATTAACCAGGGCAGATTTCTTACTTCATTAACTAATTCTTATTGTGTCTTTAGTCTGTTTCTTGGGTCCAGATATATCATGTTGGCATATGTAATCAGATCTTTCTTACTTTAAATATCTTTGCAATAAAAAGCATTTGACAGGGATGCTAGTGGTAAAATCACTGGATTTATTCTTGCTTTTAATGATTCCAAATTATTAACAGATTTTTCTCTTATAATATGCCCCTTGAGATTCTTGTCTTCTTTTGTTTCTTTACACCACAAATATATGTGAAGTCCATTAACTAAGTTTTCTTTCTTCATAATTGATATTCTATTATCGGGAACTTTTTCCATTTTGCTATTTATGATAGGCAGAATGCTATATAGTGTAATGTGAGGTTAGGGAAACCTTATCCTTCTCTTTGTCTGATGTCTTCCAAAATTTTGAAGGTTACTCTTATTTTTTTCTATTCTATATAAACCTACTAGTTGTTCTTTGCCAATCTTCCAATTTGCCTAACAAGAAGCATTGAGCATGGCATAAAATATAGCCACACAAAACTGTTATAGTGAAATGTTAGTACAGCAGGACAGATTTAAATACATAATTTTGTAACTAATTCATAAAAAAGATCAGAACAGGAAAAAAATGGCTTCTAAAATTATTCCTTTTATTCTAGGTACCATTTGATTATTTTGCTATCGATGCAAAAAATAAATAAATAAATAACCAAACATATCAAAACAATATATTTGGTAAAACATTTCAAACTAACTTATAGGTCCACTTTGGTGAATTTGAGAGCCGAGGTGGCGCAGTGGTTAGAGTGCTGTACTGCAGCCACTTCAGCTGACTGTTATCTGCAGTTCGGCGGTTCAAATCTCACCGGCTCAGGGTTGACTCAGCCTTCCATCCTTCTGAGGTGGGTGAAATGAGGACCCAGACTGTGGGGGCAATATGCTGACTCTGTAAACCGCTTAGAGAGGGCTGAAAGCCCTATGAAGTGGTATACAAGTCTAATTGCTATATCGGTCTAACTGCTAGAACCCCCTTAAATTACCTCACACACAGCACTGGCATGCATAAGAATATGATGTCAACTTGTTTTTTAAAAGGCATCTTTGGTTTGCGTTAAAACAACTTCAACACACACAATGTTCTGATTGTACCACAAACGCAATAGTCATCCTTACCTTTCACAGAGGCACTGAGTTTTATAAATATGAGCATGATAGTGTAGAATAATCATATCCAAGGACCAGTGGTGGGTTTCAAAAAATGTTGGAACCTCTTCTGTAGGTGTGGCCTGCTTTCCGGGTCCACTGGTGGAACCTCTTCTAACCGGTTCAGTAGATATGATGAACCGGTTCTACCGAACTGGTGCGAACTGGTAGGAACCCACCTCTGTTTCTCCTTTTTAGATCTGAGACAGTGACTGGTCCATAACCAGTTAGATGGCTTCGGGCCTAAGGTAGGACTAGAACTCACAGTCTCCCAGTTTCTAACATAATGTCTTAGCTCATAACTTTCCAACCTTTCCAGCTTTGCGACCCAGTGGTGGTGGGGGCAGTGGAGATGGTTCTCTGTGAGCAGCAGGGAAGCTCACGGATACACTTAGGGCTCCATTTGTGTGAGAAGTGGGCACACTTTCCTGCCGCTCGTGCAAATGCGCACACTTGCCATTGCTCATGTAAGTGGAGATGTGCACATGTTTGTATTTGCTCACCCACCACTTCCATGCCCCAGTACTGAACAGCTCAAGGCCCGGAAGTGGACTGTGATCCAGGGTTTCTGGACCACTGCCTTAGCCAATATACCAAACCGGTTGTCATTTGCCATTATAATTCATTAAATTATCACAGATGTAAAATAGCAATAGCAGTAGCAGTTAGACTTATATACCGCTTCATAGGGCTTTCAGCCCTCTCTAAGCGGTTTACAGAGTCAGCATATCGCCCCCAACAACAATCCGGGTCCTCATTTTACCCACCTCGGAAGGATAGAAGGCTGAGTCAACCTTGAGCCGGTGAGATTTGAACCGCTGAACTGCAGGTAGCAGTCAGCTGAAGTGGCCTGCAGTACATCACTCTAACCACTGCGCCACCTCAGCTCTCAAATGCCGTAGTGACTCATAATATCTGCTCTAATGCAGTATTTCATTGAACATCCCCAGTTTATCAGATTTGGATACTATTTATATACCTGACGAATTAAAAATTATTTCCTTGAATCGATTTCCTAGCTTCTATTTTTATCTTGTAAGTTTCAGAGTTATATCCTTACCTAATGAACTCAGCAAGAATTCCTTCTATATAGGCTTCTATACGTTTGCGCAACAATCTGTTTTCTATAGCAGGGAAGGTATCAATATCCTTTCCTCCTATGTTGCCTCACCATGACAGTGTAAAATTACTGTGAAATCAAGGCATACACAAAATCATATGCCAGTATTTTAGTGTTTTGCATGCTGTTTACAGCTGATCTTTCCTCATCCTCCCAATTTAGCAATATGCCACCATACAACCACCTTGATAGTCATTTACACTGACACGGTTTTCAAATGTAAGTTTGTTAGTGTGCTATCTGAAAAAGATATATCATTTTCCTTTTGTATAGGGGTTGGAAGAAATTGTTGTGGAAGCTTAGGAAGGGAGATATTCAGGTTTGGGCCAGCTTTGGAAAAAAAAAACAAGGTTCTTTGATCAGAGTTGTCTTATAAACTATGAATGTTAGCATAGATCTGGGAGGAAAGTAAACATAACTAAGAAATCTTCTAGCTTGGTCAATAGTGTTCTGACTCGCAGTGTAAATATCTGGGAAATGGAAACGCTGGTGATCTAACGTTAAATCTTCCAGTCATCACATAATTGGAAACAACAGGGAAAAAGCTTGATCCAATTGCTGGTGAAAAACTTAATGACTATAAATCTGTCCACACATCAGCAGATGTGGTTAATCCTCAATGACTGCTGGATTCCTAAAATGAGGCTATTTGGTCCAGGAACTGTCCAGTTCAGTTGTCTCATAAATGCTGCTTCAATGTTTCTTAATGCACCAAAAAGTATATATATGATACCCAAGCATTTTTAAGGTCTAATAGCTAATTTCTCCAGAAATCTAAATCTAAGGCCTCCAAAGCTTAGTTTGAAAACACTAAGTCATCGTGAAAGCAATGTTTAGAGAAATTCATTACTCAAATTAATCAACAATCTATACAGGATGTAATGGGTACTTTCCCAAAGCAAAATAAAGACCTATTAAATTGAAGATGCTAGAAAAAGAAAATATCGATTTCAAGAAGTTGGCATAAGCTGCCAAAGCAAAAAATACTGTGTATTGTTTCCTAGCATTGTATTTCCAATAGACCTCCAAAGTTTCTGTGGGCTCCAATCTTGCCCAGAATTATGACATGTTATAGAATAGAATTGGAAGGGACCTTAGAGGTCTTCTAGTCTCACCCGCTGCTCAAGCAGGAGACCCTATCCCATTTCAGACAAGTGCTTGTCCAGGTTCTACTTAAAAACGTCCTGTAATGAAGCTTCTGAAGGCATATGCCGAGGGGAACCTTTACATTTATCTGTACAGTGTATTAGCTGTATAAACTCATCTAAAATGCAATGGTCGATGAATTTAATTCATGGTAAAAAGATTGCAGCCATACAGTAGCATCTGGCTACGTACATCTGAAGAGTCTCGAGTAGGATGAAACTAATCATATACTGCTTCCAAGTGGTCACTATAACTGAAAGTACTACACGTTTTCAAAAAACATAATTTTACCATGTCCTGCAAGAGATGCATTATGTAATATCATGCCCTCATGCATGTCAAACCTCATCCATGCATAAAGGCATGACATAATATCTGTATCTCTCTCTTAAAAGATGGTGGATTCACCATCTAATACAGTGTTTCTCAACCTTGGTAACTTGAAGATGTCTGGACTTCAACTCCCAGAATTCCCCAGCCAGCATTCGCTGGCTGGGGAATTCTAGGAGTTGAAGTCCAGACATCTTCAAGTTGCCAAGGTTGAGAAACACTGATCTAATATGTATCTATGTGTATCTTGTTATGGGGTGGGGTGAGTCAACTTGTCAACTTATCTACAAAGAGATCCCAAAGATGCTTTTTCAAGAGGCAAGTGAACTTTCTGGGGGTTTTTTTTGAAGACTTTTCATTTCTCATCCAAGAAGCTTCCATGACCTTGATGACTGACAATTTCCATAGACCTTATAAGGAGTTGTTTTTAAAATGTAAAAGGAGCGATCACTTTTTTCTCAAAATTACCTCCTTCCTACCTCCATCATCATATAAAGAAAGAACCCCTTATGTATACTTGATAGAGGATTGGTGATATAATGTATAACCTTAAGAACATATTACAATGATACCTTGTTGTTGATAAATAATTTTAATAGAGCCGAGGTGGCGCAGTGGTTAAATGCAGCACTGAGGGCTACTTCAGCTGACTGCAGTTCTGCAGTTCGGCTGTTCAAATCTCACCGGCTCAAGGTTGACTCAGCCTTCCATCCTTCCGAGGTGGGTAAAATGAGGACCCAGATTGTTGTTGGGGGCGATATGCTGACTCTGTAAACCGCTTAGAGAGGGCTGAAAGCCCTATGAAGCGGTATATAAGTCTAACTGCTATTGCTATTGCTATTAATAAGGGAATAATTAAAAATTGGTATATATATGTAGCGACTATTTAGAATATTGTGTTGAAAAATGAAGGAATAAGATTTCCGTTTGAAGGTATGAGGTACAAGGATAACACTGAACATAAGCATACCTGATAGTTGATTGGTGGAATTATGTATAATGGAAAATAGTGATATATAAATATAAATGGTTGGTAAAAAATAAATATAAATGGTTGGTAAAAAATATATATATTTATTTTCTTTCACATGGGAATTATATAAAGGTATACTGTTATCAAATAGATAATCAAGAATGTAAGGTAACTATGACTTATTGGGGAAAAAATAATACTAATCGTAATTGAACATATACTGTACAATGAAAGCAAGGCATTTAGTTATACTAGATGAAAAATCTGTGATGGTAAATGTTATTCGAGAATATGGATGTTAAAACACCTGTAACCAAACGACATGCTGTATGTGATGATGCTTTTTGTTGTATGTGATGATGCTTTTTGTTGTTGATGATGCTTTTGTTGTTGATGATGCTTTTTGTTGTATGTGATGATGCTTTTTGTTGTTGTTGTTGTTTTCTTTTTTATTGTTGTATGTATGTGTTGTCTGTGTAATAAAAATAAAAATTTATATATATATATATATATATATATATATATAAATATATATATTTATATTACATATATTTATATATTTATATTACATATATATAAGAACCGCTATTACAAGATGATTCTTTTCAGTCTGAACAAAACTACCTTGAACTTCACCAATATGTCAAGCTCATCTAGTTCAGATCTGAAAAATATACAGGTAGTCCTCATGACAGTTGATTTAGTGGCCATTCAAAGTTACAACAGCATTAAAAAAAGTGACATGTCCATTTTTCACACCGGCAACTGTTGCAGCATTGTCGTGTGATCAAAATTTGATGCTTAGCAAAAAATTTGATGCTTAGCATTGCTATGTCTCGAGATCATGTGATCACATTTCGTGAACTTCCTACAAGCAGTCAATGGGGAAACCAGATTCATTTAACAACCATGTTACTAACTTAATAACTGCAGTGATTCACTTAACAACTGTAGCAAGGAAAGCCACAAAAATGGGGCAAAATTCACTTAACAAATATTTCATTCAGCCACAGAAATGTTGGGTTCCACTGTGTTTGTAAGTCAAGGATTACCCGTAAATATCTATTTCTCATTGAAAAACTTCTCTTGAAAAGGAATGCGTTAAAAAAGCATTCATCCCGAGTTGTGTTGAGCTTATCCACAGCCCATGATGCAAATACATTACTTCTATCAATGCCAATTGCCTTAAAACAAGCACAGATATATTCGATTCCTGTATTTTAGTCCAATGTTTACCAGTATGAAAGGAAATCAGGGGGAAAAAGATTAGAAATCTAATAAAATATTTTCACAGCAGCCTGTTTTATTAAACAAAGATAAAAGCTTCATTTGAAAAAAAATCAAATTAGGTTTCCAGGTGGGCTATAAAGAAGTGTGAGTTGCCAGGTTTTTTCCCCCCTCTCCATGTGTGTTTGTATGTTGATAGTTCAGCCAATTCCTAATCTCTAAATATGATTAAATAGCTAAATAGAGTTTAATCAAATAGTATATGTACTCAACATAGAAGGTATTATTTTTTTAAAAAAAAGATGAGTTCCCCTCACTTCCCCAACTAGGAAATTCCAAGTGTATTCTGCAACTATGTTCAACTACAATCACATGCTAAGAGGTTGCATCTGTAAGCCGTCCAGATGTGTTGGAGAACTGGGCTGACTGAAAATTTCATTCAGTAAATACCGTAGTCCGCATATCACAATGTAACCTCAACCCCGAATTATCACGGCTTATTACAATACACAAAATTGAAACAGACCATTGATTCGTTTAATTCAAAATGGCATATTGATGGACAGCAGATCTACCCTGTTGTTGTTTTTTTTAATTTCCTAGACATGCCAGGGATTAAACCTGGGATCTTCTGTAGGCAATGCCTGTGCACTGTTAGCGTGCTATAGAGAATAATTCACTGCAAAGGATACCCATCTCCTCAATTTGTGGAAATGGATATAAGTATCACTCTTCAACAGTATTTCAGTCAGCAACTAATTTCTAATAGGATCCGAATGAAAACAGAGGAACAAAAACTAATTGAGTCTCTGGTTTGACATAAGCTAATAGCTTGTGGATTTTCTATAGCCCACTGTGCAATGCAATAAAAAAAAAATATTGCCAGAAATATTTGTATTGTTTTGCATCTTCCTGAAAAATAATAAAGGAGATGACTAGGCTTAGGCCAAGGGAGAGGTCAAATGGAACATCAGTCATGAATCCCTATGCACCCACATGAGATAGTTCAGCCCATCTTGAATTCCTTTCTAGTCTTAACTCCCACTAATTTGCCTTGACCGTCAGTAGTTCAGATTCTTGTAGAGAGCTGAAGCTTGTAATAAATCTTTTATACTCATTTTAACTGCTTGAATCTCCTGATTTTCCCGATGCTTGACAGGAGATTCTATTATCTATTTATTAGTTTTATCCCACATTTATTAGATTATTATCTTAACCCTATTACAGTTCTTACTGCAACATGCTACAGGAAAGGAGTAAAAATGCTCCCTACTTTGCTCTCTTTCAAAGGGGCTGTTACATCAATATGTCCAAGTTTCTGTTGGGTATTATCCTTGCTTCTTTCAAACCTCTCTGTCTCTGTCTCTCTCTATCGCTCTCTCTGTCTCTCTCTCTCTCCCTCCGTCCCTCCCTCTCCCTCCCTCCCTCCCTCCTTCCCTCCCTCTCTCTCTCTCTCTCTCTCACACACACACACACACGAGTGTGTGTCAGAGGTGGGTTCCTACCAGTTCGCACCTATTCGGTAGAACCGGTTCATCAAATCTACCGAACCGGTTAGAAGAGGTTCCACCAGTGGACCCGGAAAGCAGGCCACACCTACAGAAGAGCTTTCAAAATGTTTTGAAACCCACCACTGGTCCTTGGATATGATTATTCTACACTATCATGCTCCTATTTATAAAACTCATAAGTGCCTCTGTGAAAGGTAAGGATGACTACTGCGTTTGTGGTGCAATCAGAACATTGCGCGTGTTGAAGTTGTTTTAACGCAAACCAAAGATGCCTTTTAAAAAAACAAGTTTTCATCCTATTCTTATGCACGCCAGTGCTGTGTGTGAGGTCATTTAAGGTGGTTCTGACAAGTGCCGTCGGCATCTTCATATCCGGTCACATGGGCGGCAAGCCACTCCCATCCGGTCACATGGGCAGCAAGCCACTCCCACAAAGGAGGCCACACCCACAGAGTAGGTTCGAACAATTTTTGAAACCCACCACTGGTGTGTGTGTGTGTGTGTGTGTGTGTGTGTGTGTGTGTGTGTGTGTGTGTGAGAGAGAGAGAGAGAGAGAGAGAGAGAGAGAGAGAGAGAGAGAGAGAGAGAGAGAAAGAGAGAGAGATTAATTCTTTCCTAAGAGGGTGACTTAGCTTGAGGGCAAATATGAAGAAAGAAAAATATATATGAGCATATGAGCCTATGCTCATATGAGCATAATTACAAGAGCATAATTAGCTAGACGGATAATTTCTTCCAAACTGATTTTCGACCAAAAAGCTGTTAAATTGGAAGAAAGCAGACAAGATACCTGTAATCCAGTTTTTTAATATATAACTTCCACTGTTTCCATTTTACCCAAAACAACTGTCTGGCCCGTCTGCTTTTAAGCTGATGCTCCTAGAACGTTGCTTGTGCATGGCTTCCTTTGCTGACCACAACCACATTTAACACACGAGGAGGCTGCTCAAATGGGCTAGCCTTATGCCGGAGCAAATATCCTTCCTACACATCCTGTACATCTCTACCATATTTGTGGAACTGCTACATCTAACACCGCAATACCAAGGGAACATAACTCTCCACTTACTGAAGTCACCATGGAGAAAGATATCCAGTGGCTCCTACTTGGCAGCCAGAATGTGAGAATTAATCAGACCTCATTGTCCCTAGGAAAGAAATGTTACTTGCCACATATCACAGAAAAAACTGTGCAGAGGAGGAAGGGTGAGCCTGGGATAGGTGAATTAGAGGGAAGAGAAGCCTATGGCCATTGTGCTCCCCTGAGTCCATAATTTCTCTCAAGATGCCTGGAAAAAAAATCCCAGGGACCAGAGTGTAAATTGCAGCCAGGAAGACAGAGAGTGACATATATTTAAAGCTGCATAGATATGTTGCCATTCGGGAGCCGTCAAGTGACAATGGTCGGTCCCCCCCCCCCTTTTTTTTTTCACTTGTCCATAAGTAGCAAGTGTGTCAATGAATTTATGCTGCTAATAATAGTGGACATCACAGTCTGCTTCTTTTTAATTCTCCGTTTCTCTTCCCCCTCTCCTTTAATCGGACCCATTTAACATTTTGGAAAGATGCAAAGTTGACATACTAAAAAGCAGACTGGTAATATACGTATACATATATATCCATCATTGATTTGGCCCAAGATAAATAATAGCAGTGAAATATGCCAGTGGTTCTTTGATGAGGCTAGGTATTATTTCAGTTTACCTATCCATTAGCTTCTCTTTGGGGAATCTTTACCAACTGGATCTGGATTTTAAGCCACTTATCTGTCATTGGACATGTCCTGGTCTGGTTCCTTTCAATTGTGTTGTTCTACCAAACTGTTATTGCATCCATTTAGTTATGCAAAGATTAACATTTATGCCCTCATCAAGTTGTTGCAAAAAATGATGTGTCTTAAATGCCAACAGCTCGTTTAAGTATGACCTGCAACCTGCTAAATACAAGGGAATGATTTTAAATTATTTTATTAAAGAAGAGAGCTGTAAAAGAATCCTTGATTGTACAGATATAGTAGCTGTTCTGTTTTGTACAATGATACCATGCCTAATCATAGGCTCCTTTATCTCTTTTAATTAAAATGCATCTAATTTTAATGCTTTTTTAATTTAGAAAGTTTATTTGGTGTAATGGTTAAGGTATATACCAGGACACTGTGAGTTCTAATCCCATCTTAGAAACAACGTCGGCTGAGTGATCTTGAACAAGCCACTTACTCTCAGCACAATCAAGGATTCTTTTTCAGCTCTCTTCTTTAATAAAATGATTTAAAATCATTCCCTTGTATTTAGCAGGAAGGACACAATGGCAAACTACTTTGGTGGGGGAGTTGGGGTGAACTTCCCAAAAATGCAGTAGGGGTTTTTCTAGGCAGTCTCCAAGAATTAGACATGATTGAATGGAAGACATGTTAATATCCTGAATGTTGGCTTGATCATCCTATTTTATATATGAAATAGATAGATAGATAGATAGATAGATAGATAGATAGATAGATAGATAGATAGATAGATAGATAGATAGATAGATAGATAAATAAATAAATAAATAAATGTGTATTTTATTCATTTGCAAAAGTATATACTCATTTATTTATAATATTGTATTCAGTATTTGGGATGTCTTCTTCATAATGCTGTCATAAGATTATCCTATTCCCTCTGTAGCCCATGATGGTGTAGGATTTAACTGTATAAATATTTGAAGGAAAGAGGGGGAAATAGGGTGGTAAAGAGGAATGGAAATTATTCTAACTTAGTAGCCCTAGGAAACAATGAAAATACGTGCTACGGTGTATTTCAGGACAAATGTTTAACTTGCAAAATTTTCAGTTTGTAAGGAAGCTGGAATATTCACTGTGAGAGAATATTCATTGTGGCCCCAAACAGCTATTCACTTTTTACCTGAATTCTAGTTTTTGCATCAGTGATCCCCATGGCAATAAATTCCACAGGCACATTATGTATTGTGCTAATACACATTTCTTTACCTATACGTTTTGTCAGTGGCCCTGTCTTTCTTTTGACTGCCCTCTTTGCATTCTCACATCAGCCTTGATCCTGTTGCCAAGACACTGTGGATCTTGAGACTCATAAATAACATTTTAAAAAAAAAACCTTGCTTGGTTATTAGCAAACAATGTAGTGCGGTAAAGTCTTGCTTGCCGCATTTCAGGAACTTGAAATTTCAGATGGATGCAAGTCAAATGCCTAATCAAAAATAGACCAAGCTATCCGCTGTATAATAAGACATCGCTCACTTCATTCCTTATATATTTTCAGGCATGTTGTTAGCAGTATTTATTACGAAAGTTAGATGCCTATTTGGAAGCTTTCACTTCTGTGAGCCTGTGATACTTTCTCTGCAAACAAGGATCATAAATCATACGGCCCTGAAAACCATGTTTTCCCAGATAACTACCACTTGTCAATAGATTGTCTAAAAGGAGGGATCAACCGAAATTTAGAACAAGAAGAAACTCAGAGATGTTCAGTGGAGTGTTTGTTTTTTCACCAGCAGCAAAATGAAAGTACCACATACAAAACAACTCTTATTTTTTTAAAAAGAAAAAGGTTTATTCACAATGATATTCTAATCTACTCACCATTATCTAGGCATAAAAATAGAAAGGGTGGGAGTGCATTCAAACAGTGCACCTTTTTCAGTATTAAATTAAACAATGGGAAGAGACACAGACATTAAAGTACATGTTTATAAAATATTCTTTAGCTTAGATAAATAATCAAGATGGTAACTTTAACACGCTTTGCATTTACCATACGCTGCTCAAGCTATTCCCTGGTCTTTTTTTATTCCTCTTCTTCCATTTGGGACAGGTTTTAAATAAAACAGAAATTCCTCCTGCTTCTTACAGATTGTGGTTGATTAAATATTCCACTGATAAAGGGTACGCAAATGTCAGATTCAATATAATAAAAAGAGGAATGAGAGTTCATACAAGCAGCAAGGCAAACACTCCATTCTTGTACTTTATTAGAAACATTTATTGCTATAATGACTGCATTATACTAAGCAAGCAGGTGCCACGCACAGGAGATTCGCAAATATCTTTATTTTGAGGAATTTTTTTTTATGTCTCTAATATTTAGACAGACGTTTTATTTCTTACAACGTAGTCATGGGGTGAAATGTGGTAATTTCTGTTGCCACATTAGAGGATCAAACCTGTACTTGGAAGATCATGGCCTGTCATAGTGATTTCTACACTGATGGTGGACCATTACATGCTCAATTTTCCTGCTTTGATTTTCATATTCCCACTTGGGAGTGGTGGCTGGCTTAGCTATAAGACTGCAAAGCACAGAGCTCATTGGCAGCCGTTCGGCTCAAATTTGCACAAACACATTTTTGTCTCAATTATTTTGTTTTAGACACATTTTTTACAGATAACTAAGTCAGAACCAGAGAAATTATGGGCACATTTCTTGACTTCACATCTTTGTTGCTGCTCAGTTTCAGAAGCAGATAACCCAGGAAGAAAACAGTGTTGAAAGCAAACTAAGAAGAATTACTCCCCATCTATTTCTACTTGCAATATTTATTGAGATTAAAGTAACAGAGCTAGAAGAATGGCACTAGCAATAGCACTTAGCAATAGCAATAGCAGTTAGACTTATATACCGCTTCATAGGGCTTTCAGCCATCTCTAAGCGGTTTACAGAGTCAGCATATTGCCCCCAACAACAATCCGGGTCCTCATTTCACCCACCTCGGAAGGATGGAAGGCTGAGTCAACCTTGAGCTGGTGAGATTAGAACCGCTGAACTGCAGATAACAGTCAGCTGAAGTGGCCTGCAGTACTGCACCCTAACCACTGCACCACCTCAGCTCTAGACTTATATACTGCTTGATAGTGCTCTACAGCCCTCTGTATGTAGTTTACAGAGTCAGCTCTTTGCCCCCAGCCTTGGAAGGATGAGTCAACCATGAGCCGGTCAGGATCAAACTCTTGGCAGTGAGCTGAATTAGCAATAGCAGTAGACTTATATACCGCTTCATAGGGCTTTCAGCCCTCTCTAAGCGGTTTACAGAGAGTCAGCATATTGCCCCCAACAATCTGGGTCCTCATTTTACCCACCTCGGAAGGATGGAAGGCTGAGTCAACCCTGAGCCGGTGGGATTTGAACCGCTGAACTGCTGATCTAGCAGTAGCCTGCAGTGCTGCATTTAACCACTGCGCCACCTTGGCTCTTAGCCTACAATTATGCATTCTAACCACTGCATCACCACAGCTCCTGGCACATGGCATAGCTAGGTGGATTATGCTTAGTTGATTGATTGATTGATTGATTGATTGATTGATTGATTTAATAAATTTATAGGCTGCCCAATCCCGAAGGACTCCGGGCGGCTTACAGAAAATAACTTTTAAAAAAGTGAAGAGTTAAAAAAAAACGGAGGAAACAGATTAAAAGAAAAACCACATCATGCACTCAATCTAATCGGGGCTGGACCTCGGTCATGAGGTCAACAGCCCCAGGCCTGCTGGAATAGCTAGGTTTTGATAGCCTTTCGGAAGGCCATGAGAGTGAGTAGGGTCCGGATCTCTGGGGGTAGTTCATTCCATAGGGTCGGAGCGGCTACAGAGAAGGCCCTCCCCCGGGGAGCCACCAGCTGACATTGTCTGGCTGACGGCACCTGAAGGAGGCCCGCCCTGTGCGATCTTATCAGCCGTTGGGAGGTATGCGGCAGAAGACGGTCTCGCAGATATCCGGGTCCTAGGCCATGTAGGGCTTTAAAGGTAATGAATTAGTTGAATGTGTTTACCATCACACTAAGAGATGAGAGACAGAAAATAGACAGAAAGTAATTCATTTCCAGGATGACTCTTTCCATGCCTCACGAGAGCTAGAATCATGGAATGGGAGATATATGAGCACTATCTGTTTACTTAGTCCCATACTGTATTTTTAATTATTTTCTTAAAATATTTTATTGCACTAATCTATTAGAAATAATTGGAAGTCAGATTTGAAAATATTGTGTCTGTGTTATTGATTTATTTGTTGATTTATCTGCAACATTAATCAGGAGAAAACTGCCTATTAAGGGCAACCTATAGATTATGTTAATAATATAATTATCCTTTGCATCTAATTAAGAGTCACAGAGAGATGACAGGAGACCCAATCAGGTTCAATGAGTGGAGAGAGAATGAGAGAGAGAGAGAAATGATGGAGGGAGGTTGAGTTTTCAGTCTTCCATTATGCCTTGATTTCATCACGGAAAAATTCTGAATCCTATTTGCATAGACAGGTAAAGTCTTATTAGTTCCCTTCAAAAGATAATTGGAAGAAAATAAAAGCCAGCTTTGGGAGTGATGGGGATCAGGACCATAATAGGAACAAAGGATTTAAACCTTACCAGTCTCATTCAAATGTGTCCTCTCACCACTACCACCAGGGTTATGTGACAATTGGGTATTAGAGCTGTCACTCAAAAAGTATGGCAACATAAAGCACCTCCTCCTAGTATTGTAGAAGCAGAGGAAGATTGAACACAGAGAGATATAATAGAGTGACAGGCTTATTAATATACATTTAATGCCAGGGAAAGCAAATATTGGCTGTATGTAGACATCGTGCAATATTAAAGAAAGCTGTTTATGTTAAGTTTTTTAATGAAAGTTAATTTGATTCCTTGTTTAAATGTTAATGACATGATTATGGTGTTTTTCTCTATGTTCCATCCAGTTGTGTTATGATAAAGGAATAATACAGAAAAATATATAGATGAGGGGCTGGATAGATGGATAGATAGATGATAAATGCCCTGTGTAGCAAAAAAAACAAACAAAACAAAACATGAAGAATGACTCACATCTCTATTGGCTTTGGATTGGATTTGGATTTTATTGAACTTGTATGCCGCCATATTCCCGAGGGACTCAGGGCAGCTCACAAACCGGAAGGGAAGGGAACGATACAAAAGAAAAGAAAAGAAAACAAAAACAGACAACAATACAGAACCAGTTTAAAAGGTCTCAACAAGCACACTAATTCGAGTGGGGATGGAACTCAGCAGCCCCAGGCCTGCTGAAACAGCCAGATCTTAACGGCTTTACGGAAAGCCTGAAGTGTGGTGAGGGTCTGAATCTCCACAGGGAGATCGTTCCAGAGGCCGGAGCAGCCACAGAGAAGGCCCTCCTCCGGGTGGTTGACAGTCGGCATTGGCCGGTCGATGGAATTCAGAGGAGGCCTAGTCTGTGGGATCTAATAGGTCTTTGGAAGATGATTGGCAGGAGGCGGTCTCTCAAGTACCCAGGTCCAATACCATGTAGGGCTTTATAAGTGACGACTAGCACCTTGAAGCGTATCCGGAGACCAATAGGCAGCCAGTGCAGCTCACGGAGGATAGGTGTAACGTGGGTGTACCGAGGTGGTACATTGAAATTGAAAGTAATTTGGATATATTTCACTTTGAAATTTGTTGTTGAAGTCATTCCGTTATCATTAACAGTTAGCATTAAAGCATATGACATTATTTTGTTTCATTCTGTTATCTGTAAAGTACAGTATATTAATTTTCAGGATTTATTATAGAAATATGACAATAGTAAGTTTAATGCTACAGGTTCATATATTTATTAAGGTTATGTGCCAATTGCTTAAAGCTATGCTTTTTTTACAAGCATTTTTTTTTACAAAGGTAAAATCTGAATTGGCAAATAGATATTCAGGAATTTAAAAAAAGTAATGCCTCAAAAATTATTTCATCCACCAAAGAATTTAGTGAGAGGAATAAAAAAGCATTTAAAAAAATTAATACAGATTTATTTTGTTTCTTTCAAAAATATGAATTATTTACTTTTATTATCGTTGCATTTTCTGTCATTTATGAATGAACATATTATTTCTTTTGGCATTTATATGGCTTAAATGTGTATCTATTTGCTATAAGCTGTTTTTGTATTGTAGTTTTATTCTCTTCAAAACAGCGGCATGCTTACAATATGGCTACAGTATGGCAATTGCTAATAGAAGTACCAGATCTGGACTGCACACAAATGGATCACCACCAGATGGAAGCAAAGAGGCAAAATTTTCTGTATCATTTTGTTGCCATCTAGTGGTACCCTGGTTTCTTGCAGTTCAACTCTCATAGTTCAATCTGTGAGCTTTGTGTAAATTTTTACTTCTATTCTTAGAAATAGCATTTCTGAATTGTATTTAAGGAACTTGTTCCTAAGTAAGTACAATAGGAACGGGAACACTGGATTTGGGCCTAATTTTACTTAAGCCATTAATCTAAGCTTAAAACGTAGATGTAAGTGACCAGTTTGGGCTTCCAAGACACATGAAGAGTTAATTAAGAGGAGGAGGAGGAGACAAAGAGATGGAAAAACAACAGAAGAATAAGAATACACCAATCACTTTCATTCTACTTATAGCTTCCATCTGAATATTATTTATTTTATTTATTTATTAGACTTATATACCGCTTCATAGGGCTTTCAGCCCTCTCTAAGTGGTTTACAATTTTTTTTTAACAAATTGAGTCAGCAACTTGCCCCCACAGTCCGGGTCCTCATTTCACCCACCTCGGAAGGATGGAAGGCTGAGTCGACCTTGAGCCGGTGAGATTTGAACCGCTGAGCTGCAGATCACAGTCAGCTAAAGTGGCCTGCAGTACTGCACCCTAACCACTGCGCCACCTCAGCTCTTATTAGGGTTCCACAAACACTACTAGCTGGTGATGTGGCATTAGATAATTATTTTTCTGAGACAAAAATGCAGAACTTGAATGGGATGCTTAGATATTGGCTGTCCTGTATTCTACCTTTATAGTAAACTGGTTAAGCACAAGCCATTATGTTGACAAGCTCTCTTTCTGTGACATGAGAACACAGCAGAGACTCAAAAAGACCCTGGGATATGAAGACAGCATGTAATTACACAATCACTAAAGGAACAAGAGGTAGAGAATGTTCTTTATATTTTTAAATGAAAACAGTGGGTAGCAAGCCATATAATTTACACAGACATTTGCTTTTCAGCTTCAATTATCCACAATTCTTAAGTTTACCCAATTGTTTCTCTTGAGAATATGGTTCTTCCTTTGTTCTTTTTGGTTTGGTTTGGTATGTATGTGTGAGAGAGTGAAATGGTAAGTGAATAGATGGAATAACCCGGGGGATGTGTGGGTTATTAAATTCCCACATGTTTACAATTTTGCAATGAAAGGAGCTGAGAATGTTTTTTCAATGGTTTGAATTGTGTTGACTTATTTTCTTGCATTGTTCAGTTTTCAACCTCTCAAATTTTACAAATATTTCACTGTGTTTCTGAATGCTTATTTTTGCATTTTTTAGGGGGGAAAATGACCGAGGTCAATGCTTTTTCCTTATTTTTATCATATACCAAACAATAATAAAATCCTTAGTAAATAAGGAAGAACATATATGCAATTTATCAAGTTAGGGATAGTATCAAACTGATCGATGTGGACCACGAAGACTTAACCATTATCTGTACTATCCAAAAAACTGCATTTTTATCTTCAAAGTCACTTAATGATTGTATTAAAATCTGCGAAAAATATTGACTAAATATGGTTTTAGCACCCGAAAAACACAGAAGAATATAATGGAAATTGGCAAGTAGGTTTAGCTCTTGATAATTTCTTCACAGCCTCAATTTCCACTGCTTTAAAGTCAAAGAAAAATGCTTGAACTCCTATTAGGAGGAGGAAAAGAAGTCCATTATCAAATATAGATCGCTGCCCTTTCTGTTGCCCTGATACATTTATAGTGAACAAGAATCCAAATTAACTCCTAAAGTAGCAAAGCTCTGAAACGAAATGTTAATCAAGTAGATAAAAGCAAAACAAAATTTAATGGAAAACATACTAAGGCCGGTGAACATTAGGATCAAGTAGAATAACGATGAGAATTTCGTAAGAGTTCAGACATTTCTCCCAGGCTGCTTGGGAATATTTATAGCTCAGGGTTGAAATGAAGGGTGCTTGGTGATCTCTGAGCTTGCTTGTTTTCTTGCAGACATTTCATTATCCAAACTAGGTAACTAGGTGACTAGCATTGATGTTGTTTTTAGTTTGAAATGTCTGAGAGCCCCAAGGATAGCAATAGCAATAGCAGTTAGACTTATATACCACTTCATAGGGCTTTCAGCCCTCTCTAAGCGGTTTACAGAGTCAGCATATTGCCCCTAACAACAATCCGGGTCCTCATTTTACCCACCTCGGAAAGATGGAAGGCTGAGTCAACCTTGAGCCGGTGAGATTTGAACCGCCGAACTGCAGAACTGCAGTCAGCTGAAGTAGCCTGCAGTGCTGCATTTAACCACTGTGCCACCTCGGCTCTCATTTCAACCCTGAGCTACAAATATTGCCTTGCTTCTTTCAAACCTCAATGCTTTTCAACTTGCCAATGAACTGGGCGGGAGGGAAGGGGGAAATGAAATATACACGGGGATCACGAGAGCATGGAACCCATCAAGATCACCACTGCAGTTGCTTGAGAACGAGATTGACTGTTCCCATAACAAAAGGATACCTCACAATTGGACAATGTGATCACATTGGGTGGGGAGCAAGAGAAGCTATTTTTTTTAAGTTGGCAAACATTTGTGCAGGGAAAACCAGAGTTGGTTCTGTTTCTTCAGTACCAATATGGTGTGTCCAATAAAGTTTTTACTTTTGGAAATTCCAAGCTCCCTGAAGTGTTTCCTTGTTTTAGGTTCACGAGTTGCACAGCTGACATCTCCTATAGTTATTTTATTTACATAAGTCTACCCTGACCTTTCATCTTGTCACATGACTAAAGATATATGCCAGATCCTCTCCATCTGCACCAGGGGTGGGTTTCTCGCCCTGTTCCAACTGGTTCGGTTGGAACGGGGCTGGCGGCGTCCTCATGCACGCACGCAGTGCACGCATGCGTACTAGCATCTGCGCGATGCTCCAGCTGCTCCTGGACGATCGCGCAGGCGCTGTATGCATCCTGTGCATGCGTGGAAGCACAGAACTCGTCAAAACCGGGTAAGGACCGCGGGCGGGCGGGCGCGCCCTTCGCCATTCCCGGAAGTTACTTACTTCTGGGTTCGTCGACCAACTGGTTCACAGGGACCGCCGCGAACCGGTTGAAACCCACCCCTGATCTGCACTCAGTATTGTAATATATCTACTGATAATGCATTTCCTGGAAGGCTACATGAAATGTGATATAAATATACCTTCTTGATAGGTTTTCATTTTGGTTTGGCCAGTGATAAGGATGCTGAGGTTTGGTCATTTTCCAGAATTAATGGCATGACACTGTTGGGGAAGAAAGTAATCTTCAGCCAATGGAGCGTGCCCTTAAGATCTGTTTAGGGTATTCATGTCTTACGAATGACTTTGAGAGGCCCTGCATTTCAGATGAGCAATTCTGATCGAAGTTGGGTTCCAGGAAGCTCTATCCTGGCCCCTTTAGTTTGCGGCAACTTCCTTGCCTGGGCTACTTGATTCCATTGTTAAATTAACAGGTGAATCTCTAAGTCTGACAGTTCAGGAAACTTTAATCCAACTTCATCCAGTGTAATCCATATAGGTGGTCACATCGCACATTTGCTTCAGGGCATTGGTTATGTGCAGTGGTGGGTTTCAAAAATTGTTGGAACCTACTCTGTGGGTGTGGCCTCCTTTGTGGGAGTGGCTTGCCGCCCATGTGACCGGATATGAAGATGCCGACGACACTTGTCAGAACCACCTTAAATTACCTCACACACAGCACTGGCATGCATAAGAATAGGATGCAAACTTGTTTTTTAAAAGGCATCTTTGGTTTGCGTTAAAACAACTTCAACACACGCAATGTTCTGATTGCACCACAAACGCAGTAGTCATCCTTACCTTTCACAGAGGCATTGAGTTTTATAAACATGAGCATGATAGTGTAGAATAATCATATCCAAGGACCAGTGGTGGGTTTCAAAAAATGTTTGAAACCTCTTCTGTAGGTGTGGCCTGCTTTCCGGGTCCACTGGTGGAACCTCTTCTAACCGGTTCGGTAGAGTTGACGAACCGGTTCTACCGAATAGGTGCGAACTGGTAGGAACCCACCTCTGGTTGTGTGGTCTGGAATTGGAGAATATTATAATGACTCAGCCTTCTATCCTTCCAAGGTTAGTAAAATGAAGTCCCAGATTGTTGGGGACAATATGCTAACTCTGTAAACTGCTTAGAGAGAACTGCAAAGCACTCTAAAGCAGTATATAAGTCTATGTGCTATTGCTATTAGTCTTTGCCCATGATCAGATCACTTTGTGGTTACTATTCACCCTGTCCTCCCCAACTACAAAGAGGGAGAACCTATATTTTTGGTCCATACCAGGCAACTAATAAACTCAGTAAGCTTGATAAAGAGTTTGGGGTTTTCCCTCTGAATTTGGTACACAGAGCAACTGGGATCTAAATCTCTCTTTGGAACAGGTGTGTTTGTTTATGGCCCTGGACATTTGTCTTCTTAAATATTGCTGTTATGATTTTAACCCTTGTTAAAATGTGTTAAAAAGTGTATGAGCAGCTATGTATGTATAGGTAGTCCTCAAATTACCACCATTCATTTAGTAACTGTTTGAAGTTACAACAGCACTGAAAGACAATTACTTATGACCATTTTTCACACTTAGAACTGTTGCATCATGGTCATTGTGATCAAAATTAAGAAGTTTGTTCACATTTATGATCGTTTCAATGTCACTTTTTGCGACCATTGTTTGCACCCATCAATTTAAGAATTTAACAATTGCAGTGATTGAGTTAAGCGCTGTGGAAAGAAAGGTCATAAAATGGGACAAAACTCACTTAATAACTGTCCTCCTTAACAATACAAATTCTGAGTTCAATTGTGGTCACAAGTCGGAGACTGTAAATACATCCATGTATTACTTCTATTACCCAAGGTACACTGGTTGACAATAAGTATTCCTTTTGTAATTCACTTATAAAGCTCTTTCTGATATAGAACCTGGTCATCTGAAGGATGGTAGGGATGCAGTGGCTAGTGGTTAAGACACTGAGCTTATCGATCAGAAGGTTAGCAGTTCAGCTGTTCGAATCCCTCATCCCCTAGAGCTGGAAAATGACTAGCACACTTGTGAAGGGGAATCTTTATCTTTTATCTGAAGGATTGGCTCTCTCCCAACAGTTCAGCCTTCCCCTTAAGGTCCAATGGACCAGGAGCACTTCATGTCCCATCTTTCTAAGCAATGGTGGGACAAAGGAAACATGCCTTCTCTGTCACAGCACCCTTGAAATAACATCCCTCTGGAGTTTCAGACCACTTAGCTATCTAAATCTTTAAAAAGTCTGGTTTTTTTTTTTTTATAGCAATAGCAGTAGACTTATATACCGCTTCATAGGCCTTTCAGGCCTCTCTAAGCGGTTTACAGAGAGTCAGCATATTGCCCCCAACAATCTGGGTCCTCATTTTACCCACCTCGGAAGGATGGAAGGCTGAGTCAACCCTGAGCCGGTGAGATTTGAACCGCTGACCTGCTGATCTAGCAGTAGCCTGCAGTGCTGCATTTAACCACTGCGCCACCTTGGCTCTTACAGAGAGTTTTATTCCCCAAGCTCCAAAGTAAACTGATATTGTGACCATTTGGGGTATGATTTGTCTGGGCTGTGGTTTTCTGTTATAAGATTGGTCTGGGTTATGTTATGTTATGTTAGTGGAATGTTATTGTCTCTTTTCTTGTTGCATGGATGTTAAGTCTGCTTGAGTGAGTGGTTTTATAAATCTAAACTAGTTTGACAGTTGATAGATAGATAGATAGATAGATAGATAGATAGATAGATGGATGGATGGATGGATGGATGGATGGATGGATGGATGGATGGATGATAGATAGATAGATAGATAGATAGATAGATAGATAGATAGATAGATAGATAGATAGATAGATAGATAGATGATAGATAGAAGATTGATAGATGATAGATTGATAGATACATAGATACATAGATACATAGATAGATAGATATATGATAGATAGATGATAGATAGATAGAAGATAGATAGATGATAGATAGATAGATAGATATATGATAGATAGATGTTAGATAGATAGAAGATAGATAGATGATAGATTGATAGATAGATAGATATATGATAGATAGATAGATGATAGATAGATACACATAGAGCGAGAGAGATGGATGGATGGATGATAGATGGATGGATGATAGATAGATAGATAGATAGATAGATAGATAGATAGATAGATAGATAGACAGGCAGATAGATAGATAGAAGGATGGATGGATGGATGGATGGATGGATGGATGGGTGATAGATAGATAGATAGATAGATAGATAGATAGATAGATAGATAGATAGATAGATATGGATGGATGGATGATAGATAGAGAGAGAGAGAGAGAGAGAGAGAGAGAGGGAGGGAGGGATGGATGATAGATAGATAGATAGATAGATAGATAGATAGATAGATAGATACATAGATACATAGATATACATAGATAGATACATAGATAGATACATAGATAGATACATAGATAGATAGGGATGGATGGATGGATGGATGGCTGATAGATAGATAGATAGATAGATAGATAGATAGATAGATGGATGGATGGATGGATGGATGGATGGATGGATGGATGGATGGATGGAAGGAAGGAAGGAAGGAAGGAAGGATGGATGGATGGATGGATGGATGGATGGATGATAGATAGATAGATAGATAGATGTATAGATAGATAGATAGATAGATAGATAGATAGATAGATAGATAGATAGATAGCGATGGATGGATGGATGGATGGATGGATGGATGGATGGATGGATGATAGATAGATAGATAGATAGATAGATAGATAGATAGATAGATAGATAGATAGGGATGGATGGATGGATGGATGGATGGATGGATGGATGGATGATAGATAGATAGATAGATAGATAGATAGATAGATAGATAGATAGATAGATAGATGATAGATAGAAGATAGATAGATGATAGATACATAGATACATAGATACATAGATAGATAGATATATGATAGATAGATGATAGATAGATAGAAGATAGATAGATGATAGATTGATAGATAGATAGATAGATATATGATAGATAGATAGATGATAGATAGATAGATAGATAGATAGATAGATAGATAGATAGATAGATAGATAGATAGATAGATAGATAGATAGATAGATAGATCAATAAATCCATTTTTGCCAATTCTGAACTGTGGCATGGGTGGACATGAGAGTGATGCAGTCCAGGCATCACAAGTACAGTCACTCAAGTTATTCCATCTTTGGAACACCTTAGGTAAAGGGAGGAGGAGCGACTTGGAGAAATTTAGAAGATTGCATACTGCACAGCTATATTTGCCTACCTCGTAATATAGTGTATACAGTTACATGTAACATTTTCTAACTTCTGAACATCACTTTTATACTGTTATGCATATATGTGATAACACCAATATATGAGCTTAATGAAAAAGAAATAGCCATTGTAATTTTCCTAGTGTGTTTGCTGTTTCTAGTCTACTGGGGAAAAAAATTCAGATTCTGAATTGGTACTTTCCTTCCTTCCTTCTTTTCTTTCTTTCTTCATTCCTTCCTTCCTCCCTCCACCCTTCCTTTCCTTCCATCCTCCCTTCCAAAGTACCTTTGCCCATAATAGACTATTGGTGCCAAAATCCGCAGCAGAAAAGAAGTAATTGGTGTGGCAAATTCTCCTATTGATCGAGCAATTGATTCACTTGTCCAATCTACCATATAAGTATCAAGGAAGTAAGGAAGGTGTCACTCTAGGGAATACAGATACTGAAATGTCATTTAGAGGGAAAGCACATGTTCCATGGAAAACAGCACACAGTTTGGTGACCTTATGATCGATTGAAAAGAGCCCACCCAATAAATATCCAATAGTTTTATTTCTGCATCACTTGTCTTGCCAATGTACAGCATGTGTGAGAGAAACATTGCAAATGATACTAAAATAGGCAAAGCCAAGGGATAGGTTCCTTATATTTCCACCTGTCCCAATTTTTCTGCAACGTCCAGGGCATTTTTCAGATTTTACTTTCCTGGTTTCAGTGCATGTCACCCAAACTAGAGTTCCCAGGATTATTTCTATAGTGCCTAGAAGCCAGTTTTATGTTACCATAAATTTGGAAAACAACTTTTTCTTATTTTTGTTTGTTCTTTTTTTTCTTTTTTGCAAAAGAAGACCTCAATGAAAATTCATGCTTTTCCTGTTTTGCAAACAAAGTTTGCTCTCAATAGAAACTGAAAAATGTCAAAGTTTGTTTTTCTATTCTAAAAGTTTTATTCAGATATGTAACCTGTTCTGACACCCCCCTCCTTCTCCGTCCAGGAATGAAAGCCAAAAGCCACATAACTAAAAAGGTTTCTTTTAATCAGTCCAAGCTCTTGTTGGCTGCAAGCCCAAATAAACAAAGATAATAGCTCTGGCAAAAGTCCTATAACTCACACCACAATGCAAACACGGCTTCTCTTATTTCAAACCACTTATCCAAGTTGGCTTCTCTCGGTTTGTGAACACAAACAAGAACAATCACTAGAATGGGAACGGAACATTGACTTCTGCAACCAGGGCGTGGCACCAGCAATTTCTTTTATCAGCAGGAGGAGATCTTGATCAATTTTCAATTTCAATTTAATAAAATTTGTATGCCGCCCACTCCCTCGGGACTCTGGGCGGCTTACAGACAGATAAAAAAGCATTTAAAAATTTAACAGTAGAAAAAATACAATTGTTAAAATTACACAATATCCATTCAGTGTAGGTGGGGCTGGACATTGATCAACAGCCCCAGGCCTGCCGGAACAGCCAGGTCTTAGTGGCTTTACGGAAGGCCGGGAGAGTGGTAAGGGTCCAGAACTCTACGGGTAGATGGTTCCACAGGGCTGATCAGCCTCAGCTGTTAGCAATCACCTCCTGTAGTTACTCCCTTTTCCTTTACGCTGAGTAGCCCTTCGCCTGCATGCATCCTGAAACAACTCCCAAATGCTTTCATGAACATTCCCTTTGACCCAATGCTATGCCGCCATCTGGTAGCCAACCAGTCTCTCCTCATCCTGCTCGGAGTCGACACCCTCTCCAGGGTCCTCCACCTCCTCCAAGGCCGACTCATAAGACCCCGTGCTGTTGGAGTCTGGCGGCAGCTCCAACGGCTCCTGCTGGGCCACAACAGTAATCAGGGGTGTCAAACTTGCATCATCATGTGAAGTATCACGACTTTTCCCCCTTCATCAAACTGAGGGTGGGGGTGTCCAGTGAGTGATGCATCTGGGCGACGAATTTGACAGCTCTGTATTGATACACCTTGGTCCCCTAATGGTTTTAGCTCTTTTCCCATTTGGGTCAGTGTTGCACACTTATATTTTGTATAGAAATCTACTTTCATGAAATAAAACTGATGTGACGTCCCAATTAAAATTAGCTTCTACAAATCCATAATTCTAAATGCACCTGAACTGCAAACTCACCAATGTCTTTGTCAAGGTTGTCACTGAAATCTCATAGAAGTATCAAAACTTTTTTTATATATTTTAGAGAAAATATCATCCTTCCCTATAGATTCAAAATCTTCCTGAAATAACTCCTGAGCATTTGGGGAAATAAGTGACATACTCCACGTATGAGTGGCAAAACACCATCTCTTTGGCAGAAAGTCTCTAAGGATCCTGTTGTAGCCACTGGAGATAAAAAGCTTGAGTTTAAGAGTGGGATCATGTAGATATTTGCAAAATATCCCTATTTATTTTTATTCCCATATCATTTCATGGGACTGAAGTGTGGGTAATTTAGAGAGGGTTTACTCACTGATGTTTGGGATAATCCCAGTTCAGGCTGTTTATTTTCTACTCCCCAACTTCCAATGGATACTTTCACTACATTCCCAAATAAGGAATTCTGGCTCAGAATTTATAGATATTTATTATGACTCAGCAGCAGTTTTCTGTGAGTCTTTTCGGAATGCAAGATTAACGATGCAGCTGGGGCTCGTTAGTGGGGTTTTAGAGATAAAAGGATGGATGCTGCCACGCCCTAGTTGCAGGAGTCAACGTTCCTTTGTGTGTTCCTTGGTTCGTACAACATTGATTAATCAGCAGTCGTGGTTTACACTTGGAAAAGTGCTTGGTTTTATGTAACCCTGATTCAAGGATACACTTGGAGAAGTGCATTGTGTTGTAAGAGTTTTTGTTTAGTATTCTATTATCTCATTAGAGACTGTATTTATGTTATTTTTGGGCTCACAGCCAGTCAGAACCAAGAATTGATAAAAAGACTTCCTTTTAAGTTTGTCTGCTTGCCGTTTGTTAACGAGCGGAGAAGGGGGGATATTATACCGTATTGAGATGGAAAATGACCTTTGTATGATAAGAGTTTACAAAATGAAGTTGTTACAGTACAAATTCAAGTCAGGATTTTTGGAAAGTTTGAGCTAGGTAGATGTAGATTCTATTACAGTGATGAAATAGGAAAACATTATTTATTCTATTTATTTTTGGCTGATGAAGCAGAACTGACATAAACCAGCAGCAGGGATTTCATAATATTGGCTTATAATCATTAATGCTTCTCTTTCATTTTGCATTATTTCAGACATTAAATTTACTTTCACTCCAAGGATCCTGTTTCCTGTTTTTACAGGATGATGGATTTTTCAAACCTAGAAAAGCAGAACTTGAAAACTTTTCTGACATGAGCAATAGCAAATAACTTTTTGATGAGATTGTTATACAATACAATACAATACAATACAATACAATACAATACAATACAATACAATACAATACAATACTAGAGTTGGAAGGACCTTGGATGTCTTCTAGTCCAACCTCTTGCCTAGGCAGGAAACCCTACACCATTTCAGACAAATGTTTATCCAACATCTTAAAAACTTCCAGTGTTGGAACATTCACAACTTCTGGAGTCAAGTTGTTCCACTGATTAATTGTTCTAACTGTCAGGAAATTTCTCCTCAGTTCTAAGTTGCTTCTCTCCTTGATTAGTTTCCACCCATTGCTTCTTGTTCTGCCCTCAGATACCTTGGAGAATAGCTTGACTCCTTCTTCTTTGTGGCAGGCCCTGAGATATTGGAACACTGCTATCATGTCTCTTCTATTCCTTCTTTTCATTAAACTAGACATTAAATGTATTTGTTGCCCATCTTGACACATCAAAAGGATTCTTTGTTAGGAACTGCAGGGTATAAATTCAGTAATTTATTTCAGTCTTTTTATAGATTTTATTCTAATAATTTAACACAGCCCTTCCAGTGTTTTTTTTTAATTTGTCCCCCAAAACTTAGTATATTCACCTCTTGAATAATAAAAATAGAAATGAAGTGTAAAATAAAAGATTGTAGTGTGAGATATTCCTGTTCTATTTTTTACTATTTTCTTGTATTTTTCATCTATGTTTTTCAGTCCTTGCTCGCCATAATAGTATTTCATGATCTCGCTGAGCTGTTTCAATATTTTTCCCTTTCCTCATCTAATTGCTTTTGTAATTTTTTTTCAAACTTCTGTGAACCCCAGAATCTAACTGGTTATGGGTTGTGCTCTTTCAACTAGGTATGTAGGGAATACAAATTATGCATTTACTTTTATTATTTTACCTTACTTATGCCATTAAATTGTTTTCCCATGAACTAGACTGCCGTAGGACATGATAAGGTCAGGTCAAAAATGTTCAAATGAGGAAGTCATTTCAGCTTTTTAATTCACTGTATTCAGTCATGGTAAACTTGCATTCAATGGTCTGGCACATCCTCCCTTAACCTAATGTAGGCTATTCTTACATCATAGCAAACAGCAGACTGCCATAAAAAAGACATGTGCTTGAAAGCTGTTTTGCAGTAATAGCCAGAGCTTATATAAAATGGTTATAGCAATAGCAATAGCAGTTAGACTTATATACCGCTTCATAGGGCTTTCAGCCCTCTCTAAGCGGTTTACAGAGTCAGCATATTGCCCCCAGCAACAATCCGGGTCCTCATTTCACCCACCTCGGAAGGATGGAAGGCTGAGTCAACCTTGAGCCGGTGAGATTAGAACCGCTGAACTGCAGATAACAGTCAGCTGAAGTGGCCTGCAGTACTGCATCCTAACCACTGCGCCACCTTGGCTCTTCTTTATCACTACAATGAAAAAGTTCTAGCAAGTTCTAATACCTGACTCTGAGATCAGCCATGATCTTGTATTAAATCACGATGTTTTCACCTAAGGGAAGGAGATCTCCAGCCATCCAGTTGCTGAACTTCAGATCTCAGCACTGCACAAATGATTACAACTTGTTAAATGGTGTTAAAATTATTAACTTCCCTAAGGACCTAAAACATTTTACAGCAAACCTACAACAAAATATTTCAGGATGTTGGATATAATTTACTACTGAGATCATATTCTAAGATGAATCTTAGAAATCACCTAACAAATCATTGTATTTTTAATCAGAAAATAAGCTTCAAAAGGCTGTTTTTATTAGCACAATTAAATATAGAATACTTTTAACCATGTTACAGTTTTATCCGGATTAACTACAATGTTTGGAAATAGATCCAGTTACTCAAATTGAAACCATGTTTATCTTTAGGAAGAAAGAAAAAAGATTTATGATACTATTAAAATCATTGCATGTCCTTGTGGTTCTTACATTAAAAATAACTCGACTAACAGTGAAGTCTTAGCAACAGAATTTAATTTGATTTTAACAGAAGAAAGGCATGCCAACAACTGTTTTCCTCCTGTGTTTGAAAGAACATAGAGGAATACGAGCGTCTTCTGTCATATAGCCAAGACTTTCAAATTGGCCTTTGATTACCGTGGATTCTACAATTTATGATTTACAAGTCACCCAAATGTCATCGTGATTTAAAACACCGAAATTCTGCCAAATAATTAGCAGAACAAAAATAATCAAGGAACACCACTCTGGGGTTATCATTAAATTATCCGTTTATGGATTTTATAAAGAAAAGAGAGAAAAATATTTTATAGTGTACTTTAAAAATCATTGCATGTTTCCCTCATGTCGAACATTTCCTAATGTCAGAAGCAGGGTGGATGACTCTAAAATCATAAATCCAATGGATAAGTGTTGAATATTACTTTATTTTGGCAAGATAGAAACTGAATAAAAATATTATAGGTAATATATCTATGCAATCAATCAATATGTGTGTGTGTGTGTGTGTGTATCTATCTATCTATCTATCTATCTATCTATCTATCTATCTATCTATCTATCTATCTATCTATCTATCTATCTATCTATCTATCAGAGGTGGGTTCCTACCAGTTCGCACCTATTCGGTAGAACCGGTTTGTCAAATCTACCGAACCGGTTAGAAGAGGTTCCACCAGTGGACCCGGAAAGCAGGCCACACCTACAGAAGAGGTTCCAAAATTTTTTGAAACCCACCACTGGTCCTTGGATATGATTATTCTACACTATCATGCTCATATTTATAAAACTCAGTGCCTCTGTGAAAGGGAAGGATGACTACTGCGTTTGTGGTACAATCAGAACATTGCGTGTGTTGAAGTTGTTTTAACGCAAACCAAAGATGCCTTTTAAAAAACAAGTTTACATCCTATTCTTATGCATGCCAGTGCTGTGTGTGAGGTAATTTAAGGTGGTTCTGACAAGTGTCATCGACATCTTCATATCCGGTCACATGGGCGGCAAGCCACTCCCATCTGGTCACATGGGCAGCAAGCCACTCCCACAAAGGAGGCCACACCCACAGAGTAGGTTCAAACAATTTTTGAAACCCACAACTAGTATGGATGTACGTTCCAAGTCACCTCAAATTGCGAAGTGGGTGGCAAATAAATTTAATAATAAATAAATAAAAATATTTGCATATTTTTAAGAAAGCTAAACATCTAGGAGAATGAGGCTGGCAGAGGTTGTAACTTACACAGGGAAATAGAGAAGTAGCAACTGGGAATATCTAACCAATGTCTCTAGCAAGATCACCAGAACCTCAGTAAATGGGGTACGCATCTCCAAAAGCTTCAGGGAGCCCCATTTTCTGACTCCTCCTGTCACCCCATGTTAGAGAACAAGCTCCAGACACAGGGGAAAGAAGATTACATAATTACATAACTGACTTCTCATGTGGGACAGAATGAACAAAAGATCGCAGTCCCACTGACAAGGATCGCCCTTGTTTTGTGCTCCAGGCCAGGTGCCTCAGATGATTTACAAAAAGAAAAAGTCCCAGCAAATTGCATATTTTCAGAGAGAAGTTGCAACTCTCAGAGGAAAATTCAGATTTAATCATCTATTACGACTTGTTCCAGTTTGGCCAGAACAACCTGTGTAATGTGGAAACAAAATCTGGTCAAATGTCTAAATCTGAGCTCTCCTTTTCCCTAAAGCAGTGACTTCTGAAAGAGTACTGGAGCCTTTATTCTCTTGAATCCATCCTCTGTGCAGTTTAATTGCTTGAAAATATGATAAGACTTGAATACTTCACATTGCCCTCCACCCATAGCTCCGTGTATCACTCGTTTCATAAGCATAAACAAATACAATTGTAATATTCATAATACCAATATTTGAGGGCCAGTGGTGGGTTTCAAAAAAATTTCGAACCTACTCTGTGGGTGTGGCCTCCTTTGTGGGAGTGGCATGCCAGCCATGTGACCTGGTGGGAGTGGCTTGCTGGCCATGTGTTCTCTCTCTCTCTCTCTCTCTCTCTCTCTCTCTCTCTCTCTTTCCTTCCTTTTGTCTCTCTATCCCTTTTTCCTTTTTTCTTTCATCTCTCTCTTTTTCTTTCTTTCTTTCTTTTTTTCTTTCTTTCTTCCTTTCTTTCTCTTTTTCTTTCTCTCTCTGTGTGAGTCTGTGTTTGTGTGTGTGTCAGTGGTGGGTTTCAAAAAAAAAATTGGAACCTCTTCTGTAGGTGTGGCCTGCTTTCTGGGTCCACTGGTGGAACCTCTTCTAACCGGTTCGGTAGATTTGACGAGCCGGTTCTACCGAACTGGTGCGAACTGGTAGGAACCCACCTCTGTTGAGGTCTAACAGATGTATATTAAAATAGTTGGACTAACTTTGATAGGTTCCTGACAGTCATCACAGATGTCTTCCAGAACAATTATTTATCACAGCATTTATGTATTATTTCTGTCACTTCACTTCCATAGAGACACAATCAGTTTTGGGTACTTTCCATTGCGCTCTTGCCCAAAGGCACTAGACATGTATGTTTACTGTCCAGTATTTGCAAAATCACAATCTAGATTTCAAGTATTGTAGAAGCAGATGTGGTCTATCCATGCTGCCCAAAGAGGAGGAGGGAGAAGGGTGGGAGGAAGGAAAGAAGGAAGGGTTTTCTAAAAAGATCTGATAAAAAAATAAATGATAGTTATATAAATAGATTTAATATATCATGACTGAATGAATCCTTGTAGATTCCCTGTAAGCATTCAAATGCAGATTTAGTTTGGGTCCCTTCCCCGCTTTCTCCACCTCCTTACATATATTCACCCCAGATCTATTGCCTGAATGGAGTTTAATTTGGGTCAAAACACAGGGGTTAATTTCATCCTTCAAAACGATGCAGGAAGAACAACATTATTTAGATGGTTAGCAAAGGCCTACACGCAGACAAGAAAGCTGTAACAATACGCTTAGAAATTCAGAATTTATTCCATGCTGTGCAGCCACCCAGGAGATTCACAAAATAATGATATCCTGAGCAGCAGCTGTGGAAAATGACTAATGTACACCATTCCTTTATTTTCCCACATTTCTTTTTACCTCACCTGTCCCATTTAACGTTGTGTATTCAATTCACTTTCTCACCTCACCTAGTGGGACTTTGGAGAGGTAGGAAATGACAAAAATACAGCTTTGTTTTGCATCTGAGCTCTTTTCTAGCCGTGCCTGAATCTGCTTCTTCATCAACATATCCAACAGAGCCTGGGGCAACGCTGAAAGAAACACCCAGTGCATTCAATTTACAAACAGAAATAAACACCTTTTCAGCAGGTTCTACATAATCACTAAACAAAACCAGGCAACAACAACAAAAAAATGGTTTTTGATGTCACTGCAGTGTGACTGTGACCCCCGCATTTCCTTTAAGAAATAACACTATTACCTAAACATGTCTAGCGCTGGGAGCTCAAGACGGAATTGCAATTTCCTTCCTTGTTTACTAAAAAGCTAATATTTTGGGTTTTTGTGTCACACCTAGGCATATTGCTTTGCTACGTGTGTGCTGCATTCTATTCCCCTGTTCTGTGGGGAGCACGCAGTTGGCCTCTCCAAGGATCCTACCTGAGCCGCGGACTGAAAAGAAAGCCATTTCACGGTGCCAGGTATTCTCAGCGCAGACGACAGCGAGGCTGGCAGAAGCTGAGAACTTTGTGGAAACGGCATCTGAGTGGGTGAAAATGGATCAGATATGAAAATGTCTGAAGCAATAAATTAACACACAGCAGGTGGGGTGATAACTTAATCTTGTCTAGTCCAAGCAGTGCCTGACACCCATTATTGTTATAGGATGTGGTGCACTGTAATGGTACTGGAGCGAAAACTATCATTCCCCAGTGATTTGAAGCAACGGAATAGGTATGTAATGTGATTCCTCAAAGGAACCTATAAGGCGATTTACACTTATTTGTGCACTGAATCTAGGTTAACCTGCCAATATGCTCTCTGACATGTTGGCTGCGTTTTGGCTTCCGAGTAGTCTTAACTTTACACAATCTCTCTAGATTTTAAGCATCGAGGAAACTTTGGTAGGCAACGTTTTCAAAAGTAGCATATTTGTTATGAGATGTTATCTTGAAAGATATACGACATATAACGTTGCTACACCAGAAGAAGCAGAGAGCCATATGATAATATCAGAAGGCTTTATTATAATCACTAAGATTCCTTTCTTTTCTCTCTCTCTCTCCTACACATGTGATGTAAAACACCAACTTACCGTACACTTACCATACAGCATTCATTTGAAGTAATGTAAGCATTTTTTAATCTTACGTTAAAAATTAAATGTTAAGCAACAAGATTTAAGCAACAGTATTGTTCAGTAAATAGAACAAAGAGCAGCATCAGATCTTGTTTAATTCTTGTTTTGTTTTGCTTTTTGGAAATCCTGGTTCCAGCTAGAAATTGCTCAAATAATATCAATATATCTATCTATCTATCTACCTATCTATCTATCTATCTATCATCTATCTATCTTCTATCTATCACCTATCTATCTATCTATCTATCTATCTATCTTCTATCTATCATCTATCTATCTATCATCTATCTATCATCTATCTATCTTCTATCTATCACCTATCTATCTATCTATCTATCTATCTATCTATCTATCTTCTATCTATCATCTATCTATCTATCATCTATCTATCTATCTATCTATCTATCTTTTATCTATCTATCATCTATCTATCTATCTATCTTCTATCTATCATCTATCTATCTATCTATCTTTCTATCTATCATCTATCTATCTATCTATCTATCTCAGATACACAACAAAGAAGGAGTAACAAGTGCAATTGTAAATCATAACTGATAGTCAAAATATTTAGATCATACAAAAAAAAGGTTCAATACACATACTCTTCCACTTAATGTACCAATAACTCTAGGAATGACTTTGCAAGATCTTTTCTATAATCTACCCATTAAATTTGATAGATTTCTGTACTTTCTTCAATGCTTTTTAGAGAAATCAGTTTGAGAATATTAAAAAATATCACTATCTAATTTTTAAGTTTAAAAAACTATAATGTATAAAATTAGAAATAAAAAACGAAGAACAAATAACAAATTCAAAGTTAGTTATATGTCCCATTGATCTCTTTCTCTTACATTTTTTTTCTTTTTTTTTCAGGAAAATAAATTCACACTATTGTTTTACATAGAAATCAAGTGAGCAAAAATGTTGTAGCTCCATATTTTATTCCAAATTAAACGCCTTTATTATGAAATAAAATTTTATTTGGTATTTCTCCCTACCATGTAGCCAGATTCTGTTTTCAGCACAGCCATGTGATCCTAAAATCACAACATTTATTATTCCTATATCTAGTAACATGCTTAGTGTAGCTATTATACTGCTGTTTATTATTGATATTATTATATTTGCTAAGAACAATATGCAAGCTATTACAACAACTGGCTTTTGTTGTTTTTTTTCTCCAGACATTGTGTTGTTCATTTGATAACCAAAATTAATAATTTTATCAAGAGGGAGAGGGAGAAGGATTTTCCTGGAAGTCTACCACACAATTCTTTCAGCACTTCCAAAAATGCTCCACACCCATTTGCATACTCAGGTGACCCTAAGAGCACAGTTAAACCTCCAAGTGGCCTCAATGACTCTCTAAAACAGGGCTTTCAAACTCCCGGCCCACGGGCCAATGTGTCACATGCTGACCACACCCACACCTGTTTTAGTGAAGAGGAAAAAAGTCCTGATACGTCATGTGATGCAGTCTTGACCCTGTGTTTGACACCACTGCCCTAAACGAATGCAAATGACCAGGCTCTCTTTAAGGCAGGGGTGTCCAAACTTGGGAGCTGGCTGGGGAATGCTGGGAGTTGAAGTCCACAAGTCTTAAAGTTCCCAAGTTTGGACACCCCTGCTTTAAGGAGTATCAATCCTTCCATTCACCACTGTTCAGTCAGAGATGAAGAAGCTTCTTGGATGAGAAGCAAAATATATTCAAATAAAAACAAGACAGTCCAGTTGCCTCTTGAAAAAAACACCTTGGGAGGATCTAAATTTTTTGTTTGTATCCCCCTTCCCTGGTAGAGTTGTGAGCCGCCCTGAGTCCCCTTCGGGGGAAAAGGGCGGCAGATAAATAAAATCAACATTCAACATTCAACAACATCTTCCTGGAAGTTCTATTGTTCATGTCAGGCAGTCCTAAATTTCTCCTCTACTTCATGAAGGTGGAAATCCTCTTTATCGTGGCAAAATCTTTCCCTGTACATTGAATGAATGAATGAAATGTCGGGGAATATCTGAACCATTGATAATAAGAGATTTATATGAGCAACATTTCCTTTGATCTGGCTTGCTGATGCTTGATTTGGCTACCGAAGGTCCACTCTAAATCAGTTTTCCCAGATGAGACATTAACAAAATTCAATATTCCCAATATTCCTTAGCCAGCATGAGAAGCTGCAATCCCAAAACCAGTTCGGTGCATTAGGAGGAGGGCCTAAGTAAAGGAAGTGATTCTCATGTTGCTTTCTGTTCTTGTAGGGCAAATATTTATCTCCTTTATTATAGCTCTTCTGTGGAAGGAAAATGATTTTCACTTTGCTGAGTACAGTTATATTTGAAAAGGATACGGATGCCAATATTTGAGTTTTGAGAAGTGTTGCAAAGGATAAGGCGAAACTCATTACACCTGTTCTAAAAATTTAGAACTCTTAAGATAGATAGAAATCTAATTTTTCTATCCCAAATTAGATTGATCAGATGGTAATAGGAGCAAAACTGTTCTTGAGAAATGATGTTATTCTTCTACACAGAGATACATATCTGAATTCCTCATGATTAGTAATGAAAATTAATCTGGTTTTATGTCTTCAAAACTAAGGAGGCAACTTTGAGAAATATCCTGAAATTATTCCTAGGAATAAAATAGTAGTTTGCTTGCAAGTAAAAAATACCATAGCTAAAAAGTGGAGGAAAGGATGAGTGAATAGCAACTGTGTTAAACTGTTGTTAATCTGTCTGTTGGCAAACTATGTTTGTCTAGTTCCAGTAAGAGAGAGAGGTAAATCTGGATAATCCTCTAGATCATGGGTATCAAATATGTCACGTCAACTTGCTGCCATGTGATGTTTTTTTCCCTTTGCGAAACTGGGGTGGGCGTGGCCTGTGCGTGAAATCCACCCTGCAGGCTACCAATTTGACATCGCTGCTCTAAAGCATATGTTTCACAAACTTAATTTTAATTCACCCTGGGCAAAAGGACTTGCATCAATTCCAGCTCCTGGTTCAGTGGTGGGTTTCGAAAAAAAATTGAACCTACTCTGTGGGTGTGGCCTCCTTTGTGGGAATGGCTTGCCGGCCATGTGACCTGGTGGGAGTGGCTTGCCGGCCATGTGTTCTCTCTCTCTCTCTCTCTCTCTCTCTGTCTCTCTCTCTCTATGTGTCTCTCTCTCTCTCTTTCCTTCCTTTTGGCTCTCTGTCCCTTTTTCCTTTTTTTCTTTCATC
>NW_028261391.1:67778078-67878078 GCF_051295495.1 Thamnophis sirtalis
ATAAACTTAGAGTAGCAATCTCTTACTTAAGGAGCAGGCACAGTGATAAATAAATAAGAGACATAGCATATCCTTAACTCTGTACTTACACCCCAGGGCTCTTTTGAGATCAGTAGCCATTGTAAGGAGAAGAACCAAATTATTCTAGGCAAAAAAAAATCAAGAATCTAGTAGTACTTTTTCCCCATGAAGAAAGCTACAGCTCAGGCAAAAATATGCCTGTCAATGTATTTGGTTAGTAGAAAAAGTACTACTAGATTATCAAATGTGGACTATATTTTTTTTCCTTTGAGAAAGAAGGAGGACTCACTTTTCATCCAAGAAGCTTCATCAGTTCTGACTGGATGGTTGAGGGGGTTCCTTCCATCTCTCCCATCAGCGCCGAGGTGGCGCAGTGGTTAGGGTGCAGTACTGCAGGCCACTTCAGCTGACTGCTATCTGCAGTTCAGCGGTTCTAATCTCACCGGCTCAAGGTTGACTCAGCCTTCTATCCTTCCGAGGTAGGTGAAATGAGAACCCAGACTGTGGGGGCGATATGCTGACTCTGTAAACCGCTTAGAGAGGGCTGAAAGCCCTATGAAGCGGTATATAAGTCTAACTGCTATTGCTATTGCTATTGCTATCACCACCACTATCCAGCCACAGCTGATGAAACTTCTTGGATGAGAAGTAAAACATCTTCTTCCTCCTCAAGGGAAAAACATGGTCCAGTTGCCTTTTGAAAAAGCACCTTTGAGACCTGGAGGATTGAGAATATCTATTTAATTTTCATGTGTGTGTGAATTGCAGAGAAGAGAGTGCTAAAGAGTCACGGAGGTGGAGTTGGTTTTCAACAAAAATAAAGTAATTTATATCCAGGGGTGAAATCAACTTATCTTCACTACCAGTTGGCGGTAGGATCTTCTGCGCATATGCAGAGCATCAAAAACAACACGATGACATCAGGGTGGTGGGTGAAGCCAGCTACCAAGCGCACCTTCAAAGGTAAGTAGAACAGCGATGGGGGAAAATCCACAGTATTTCCAATGATCAGCTAATATAAATCATGTGTCACAGCTGATCAACTGGATCAACTACCACAGCTGGTAGCAATTTTTTGGTTCATCTACAAATGTGCGCCCAACAAAAGCGTGCCAATGAAACCGCAGCAAGAAAACCACAAGGTCGAGATCGCGCCGACGAACGAGCGCAGAAGCGCGCCGACAACAGCGCGCCGACAAAAGCATGCCTTCAACAAACAAGTAATAATAACCTAATAACCCTAACCCTAATCCTAACTCTAACCCTAAACCTAACCCTAAACCTAACCCTAAACCTAACCCTAACCCTAACCCTACCCTAACCCTAACCCTAAACCTAACCTTAAACTTAACCCTAAACCTAACCTAACCCTAAACCTAACCCTGAATCTAACCCTAATCCTGAATCTAAGCCTAAACCTAACCCTGAACCTAACCCTTATCTTAACTTAAATCACGTTTTTGTGGGCGCGGTTTTGTCGGGGCGTTGTTGTGGGCGGGTTTATGACATTGCGGTTTTCTTGCCGCAGTTTCATTGGTGCGCTTTTGTCGTGCGCGCATTTGTCAGGTCACAAATTTTTTGACTACTGGTTCAGGTGAACCGGTAGCATTTTTACTACCAGTTCAGGCGAACTGCTCCGAACCAGTAGCATTTCACCCCTGTTTATAACCCAAGTTTCTGGAAATAAACCCTCCCACCCTGCAACCTATTTAATCTGTAAGTCATAAGCCACTCTATATGAAATGCTTTTCAAACTTGGCAACTTGAAGATGTTCCGAACTTTAAAGACCAGCTTGCTGCTGGCTAGGGAATTCTGGAAGTTGAAGTCCACACATCTTAAAAGTTGCCAAGTTTGGAAAACACCGTGGTATGCTCTTTCCTCTTCCAGGATGTTGGTTTCACCAGCTGTGAATCAAATGAATGGCATTGTGGCAAGGGGCAATTAAACCCTAGTTAGGCATGCTAAACTGTATAACTCCTATAATTATGTAGGAGAAAGATCGGCAAGCTTCTGAAACTTTTCCTTCAATCTTGCTATCAGATTAGCAAGTGCTTTTCTCTGGCCAAGAAAAGTTGAAGCTGTTATTGCAGGATGGCAGCCTAGCATGAGATGTTGGCACACTGATCCAGGCCAAGTCTGGCAAGCTCTCTGATTTTATTTGTTTGTTTTATTATTTTTAAATCTCTACAACCACTAAAGGAATGCATAAGAAACTGCTCTCCAGCTAGACTTGAAGCCCAGCAGGAGAAATACACCTTATTTTCCTGGACCTGCTCTTTCTTGTAGTTTGCTCGGTAGGATATATTTAGTAGCGAGATTATATGTGGAACACCTCAACGTGTTTCCAGAGATAAGAATGTATTGGACTACAAATATATTGTGCTACGGGTATCCCCTGCTGGTTCAAAAGTCTGGAAACCCTGAAAAAGGAAAAGTGGAGGGAAAATGAGAAAGGAAAGGCATAGGGGAAAAAGTATTCTTCCCCTAAATTCAACATTTTATGTATGTGTATGTGTATGTGTATGTGTATCAGTGGTGGGTTTCAAAAAAATTTGGAACCTCTTCTGTAGGTGTGGCCTGCTTTCCGGGTCCACTGGTGGAACCTCTTCTAACCAGTTCGGTAGATTTGACGAACCGGTTCTACCGAACCGGTGCGAACTGGTAGGAACCCATCTCTGATGTGTATGTGTCCCTGCAGATTTTACTTCACTAGTTGTTGCTGACTCTAGGGGGTGCTGCTCATCTTTCAAGGACATTGAACCAGCACTGTCTGAAGACAGATGACCAGCATGATGTCATGGAGCACTATAACTTCCCACCAAAGTGGTACCTATTTATCTACTTGCATTTGGATGCTTTTGAACTGTTAGTTTGGCAGTTAGGGCAAGTAACAGGAGCTCACTCCATTGCATGGAGTTCAGGTCTTGAACCTGGGCTACCGCTTTCTAGTCGTCAAGCCCAACATCAAAACGACTGAGACACTTTGCAGCTACACACACACACACACACACACGCACACACACACACACACTGCTGGCTAAAACCTGTTGCTCCCCAGCCCCTTTCCATCTGTGATTTCTTTGTTCCAACCATTGGCCAAATTATTATGATATCATTGAATATTATATCAGTATTCTAGTTGATGAACTATACCATGGCAATAGAATGTTCAAGATCAGTTGCTTTATTAAAGGAAGTGGAAGCGAGCAGGAATAGGAACAGGAGACACACTTTGAAGATATTCTAAGAAAAGAAATAATCTTTGAGCAGAGTAGGAACTATTTTGATGAAAGGAAAGGGAAGTGAGGCAAAAAAGATCACACCCTTGGTGAAGGAATGAAATTTGGCATTATATTCAGAAACATGAAAATAGGTGAGAAGTGGAAATAACAATAGTAGTAAGTAAGCAATGGCCAAAGAATCTGTGAGTTGAGAAAAAATTGGCCTATTTGCCCCCTTCCCCAAAAAAGGGGGAATCCCAGTAGAATATCATTTCAGTTAGACATGAAATTTGTATCTTAGAATCATAAATGAGCACTATGATAAAATCTACAATTTGGAACCATCAGAAATGATTACTTAGGCCTAAAATATGTCCATACGTGATCTATCTGTAGAATGATACATGAGAGAAGATAATGTTTTCATTTAATCCGGTAGGAATTAATTATTATTAGAGTTTGGTCCTTTGAAAATATCTCATCTCCAATTCTACAATCAGAAAACTGGCTGAATAATCAAGTGAGGAAGGCAAAGTGAAGCCACTTTTTCTAAGGCAATTCAGTGAGGTTGCAAAGACTGCTAGTAATTTACTCAAGAGACAAATACTGGGCAACCCAAATGGATCGGTCAGTTGAAATGATTCTCCAGTTCCAAATTCAGCTATTAGCAGAGGTGGGTTTCTACCAGTTCGCACCTATTCGGTAGAACTGGTTCGTCAAATCTACCAAACCGGTTAGAAGAGGTTCCACCAGTGGACCCGGAAAGCAGGCCACACCTCCAGAAGAGGCTCCAACATTTTTTGAAACCCACCACTGGTCCTTGGATATGATTATTCTACACTATCATGCTCATATTTATAAAACTTAATCCCTCTGTGAAAGGTAAGGATGACTACTGCGTTTGTGGTAAAATCAGAACATTGCGTGTGTTGAAGTTGTTTTGACGCAAACCAAAGATGCCTTTTAAAAAACAAGTTGACATCATATTCTTATGCATGCCAGGGCTGTGTGTGAGGTAATTTAAGGTGGTTCTGACAAGTGTCATCGGCATCTTCATATCCGGTCACGTGGGCGGCAAGCCACTCCCATCCAGTCACATGGGCAGCAAGCCACTCCCACAAAGGAGGCTACACCCACAGAGTAGGTTCGAACAATTTTTGAAACCCACCACTGGCTATTAGGCACACTCCTCCTGCCTTTTTCCCCCCAGCCAACATACTTTTTCTCAAAGCATTGTCTTTGGGCTTTGTAGTGTTTGAAAAGCATGATTGCTTTCCTACAACCTGGGTCCTTACTATGAAAAGTTTTCAGAGCAGCATATCAGGACTAAAATAGTTTGTCAAAGCGACATAATGCTTTGTTCTGGAAAAAAAATGTGGCATTGTAACTTAGCTATATCCATGCTGTCATCTTAGTTGACTGCTACACTGTTCCTAACAGAAAACTCAGTTCTAGTTGAATCTCTAGATGGAACCACAAGGCCATTTTATAGAATCAAGTGTAATGTCCATCTTTTCTATTTCCCCTTTGATTGGTAGTGCCCAAGTGAGTAGCAGACTCTGCTTAAGTGAGCCATGAAATAACTGACTAACACAGTCCCTGTTTTGAGTTTTGGTTTTTCTCTTCCTTTGGTAAGTGGAATGTTTTGTGCTTACAAAGGGTTTTATGTATAAGTCAGGTTTCGTTCAGGTAGACACTGGAGAATATCTTTCTATTTCTTTCTCCTAAAGCCATTTTTATGTAGATATATTTGAGAACTCTCCAATGTACAGAGAACTAAACCATGTCCTTGCCAGGTCCAGTTTTGCAATCCTTTTGTGATGGGGTAATCACATTTGTGAACAGAAGAAATACTACCTTCCAAATTATATCTATAAATAACAAGTGTCTACAATGGTATCACATATTTTTAAAATTAAGCTACCGGCAACTACTATTAAATATTACCTAATACCTCACTGAAAATTTAATCAGAAGAAAATGCAATGATTTCATCTGCAGTTATTACTGCAAACCTTACACAGCACTAACTCATTTAGTAGGTTCTGATCATTCTAACTGGAACCTTATGCTTTTCCAAACTCTCATAGACTTCTTTTTTCTTGCATAGTCCAAAACCATGAGATACTCATTTCCCAATGGCTAGACCTAACTGTGTCACATGACTGGAGTGTTTCCTTCCCTATCCATTATGGAACCAAACTGGGATATGAATAATTGAATAGGGGAGGAGTGGAAATACTAACAGGAACTTACCAGCTTTTCTGCAAAGCAGAAAAAGTGATGAGCCACCAGCAGGAAAACGCAGATTTGAGGTTGAGGAAGAAAGGCCACAAGGATGCATGCTGTGAACTGTCCCTGTGGGACACAGAGCTGTGTAGAAAAGGGCTTCTTTGCAAGCTGTGAGGCATAATATAACGTGAAAGGGAACAAGGTGGGCTAACCATAGATAAATAAAAGTCAAAGCGACCTTTTGTGTAGTACCTTTGACTAGCTACATGAAACCAAGTTGCCGAAAGCACCTTTGTAAACACAGTGGACTCTATACTGAAAGGAAAGCTGCAGGATCTATCCCTATCACCTTTTAGTTTTTCAGCTGGGTATCCATCAGGTGTCCACTCTGAAAGTTTGCCACGTAGCAAATCAGATCAGGTATAGTCAATTTATTTCTAAAGGGGCCAAATTGTTCCCTGGATAGCAATGATCTGTCCCTGTAGCCTTTCGTGACTGTGGTACAGCCAAATTGGGATCCTCCGTGCTTATCCTGTGCAGGATAACAATGAGTTAACAATGACTAAAACAGCTTTCTCATTGGACTTGGCACCTTTGGGATACTTTTCTAGGTCAATTTCTATCTCCTGGCCCTGAAATAGTAAAGGTTAAGTGAATATCTCCACCGAAGATCACAAATGAAATTCCAATCTGATTGATTCTAGTCAGAGAACCCATAAACACGCGCTCCGAATGGTAGATGGGTTAATAAGTCCACTCATTTCAACATCTGATATTGAAAACGCACCGCTTTCCCCTGATCAGTACTTCTCATATTTCACCGGCAAAACTGAAGTGATGAGGAAACAACGGTGCATCTCAAGTATCAATGATCATCACTACCTTCCTCCCTCTCCCTGTGTGATTCTTCAATGGACCTTGAATCTTTCACCCTGTCACTGCTTTTTTATCATTATCTAAGGTGATCGGTCAGCTCTGTGCCACCACCTGGCTCTTCGATCCGATGCCAAATGTACTACGAAAAGCTGTCATTCCCAAGCTCGTTCCATTTCTAGGGAGTCTCATTAACACCTCTCTTCCCTCTGGCTATGTGCCACTACAATTTCAGATGGCTGTTGTTACCAAACAGACCGAAAATACTATGTTAAAATACCTCTGAGAATCTGAGTTAAATTTATAAAAGCCTGGTAATTCAGGGCTAAGTAAAATATCCCATCTTTCACACACTACTTCATTCCAAAAGCCTATTTGTTCTATTTCATGTGAAAAGAGAAGCTGATTTTATGGGATTTATATGTCAAACGTAACCTAGGCTACACCAAATAGTAAAAACTATCAAGGTAATTTTTTTTTAAAGGAAATAGGACTATCAAATAGAATGTATTTAGAACTGGAGATCTGACAGTTCTTCTTGAAATATGCCCCCAAATATCTGAACTAAATTAAGGAAACTGATGGGTGAAGCTTCATTCTCAAATTTTTGCTCCAGAATATCACCTGTTTCTTCCCATTTCCACTCACTTAACAGTGTCAATGAAAGGTGCTAGTGAAAGAAAAAAAACTGGGAAAGTTAGTGATTTGGACTTTCATTCGAGCAAAACTTACATTTTGTTAGGACAGTAAAAAATTACAATTCTAGATAGAATTATCTAATGCAAACTTTGTACAAGGATAAATGGATGGATGGATGGATGGATGGATGGATGGATGGATGGATGGATGGTTGGATGATTAGATAGATAGATGATAGATGATAGATGATAGATGATAGATGATAGATGATAGATGATAGATGATAGATGATAGATGATAGATAGATAGATAGATAGATAGATAGATAGATAGATAGATAGATAGATAGATGATAGATAGATAGATAGATGATAGATAGATAGATAGATAGATAGATAGATAGATAGATAGATAGATAGATAGATAGATAGATAGATATACTGTACTGTCACAGTGTGCTCTATTTTTTTTAATCTTATTTTTCACTTATTTTAAGCACTTTTTTACTAATGTACTGTATATGTCTTTAGGCTTTGCTATTATGTTAATAGCAATATAAATAAATAAACAAATATTATTTTTTATTTCATTTTGGTTTTTTATTAAGGTGTGGAGCTGGTGAGATGAGAGGTTTTGCCCTTGGATGTATTTGATCTTAGTTTTATAACATTAATGTACGGGAATAGTGACATCATTTTTATGGTTCATTCCTTCTGTTTGGTTTATCATTCTGTTTAGTCTGTCCCTAAGCCAATTTATAACTCTTTTTTTTTTTAAAGAAAGAAACAGAACAATAGAACATTAGCAAAATCTTGGAAATATAATTGTTATAAATAAGAATAATCCTATGTTGTAGCCAATAGAACTGAAAGCATTGCAGTTTTTCATTCTTCTACTACACTGTTCCCAAACCAAGGATCACATACAATGAATTTTGCACTTGCAAAATTCAGCTGGAGAACTGCCCACTATCATAGTATGAGTTGAGGATGGAAAGAGCATGTGAAGGAGTTGAGAATGGAAACAGCTTCCCTTTTAAAAAGCCTAATACTCTGTTCTCTACCCTAGATATTATTATTATTTTTAAAATGGGGGAGAGAAAACATGCTAAACAAAAAGTAGACCTATCTTTATGGTTATATTTTAGTATCGCTAGAAGACCTCATGGGTCCTTCTTGAAGGTCAGGAGACTACAAGGCAGCTCTCTGTTTCTCAAGCATTGAATTGAATTGAATTGAATTTTATTATTTGTATGCCGCCCTTCTCCGGGAGGGACTCAGGGCAGCGAACAACTCAAGAGGGGAAAAGGGGAACATAGAACAGAATACAGATAGTTAAAATAAGCAAGAATCACGCAACCACACAAGTCGAGAGGGGAGGGGAACTCATCAACCCCAGGCCTGCTAGCAAAGCCAGGTTTTGACGGCTTTTCGGAAGACCTGGACAGAGGTGAGGGTCCGAATCCCTGCAGGGAGTTCGTTCCAGAGGGCCGGAGCTGCCACAGAGAAGGCCCTCCCCCGGGTAGTAGCCAGATGGCATTGGCTAGTAGACAGAACCCGGAGGAGGCCAACCCTGTGTGATCTAATGGGTCTTTGGGAGGTAATTGGCAGCAGACGGTCTCTCATTGCCCATCCAGTAAGTTATGGAAAACATGGTGCTGCCTACATTGATGAGGAAGCGTTACAAGCCAAAGCAGAAATCAAGGCATCTTTGTATATGGAATGTCATGGGTCAAGATTTCTGAACCATAACTTATTGTCTGCTTTTCCACCCCCCTCCCAAATGTATTGGGCACAGAAATGAAGATCAGAGGTGGGTTCCCACCGGTACAGACGCGTTCAGCTGAGTCGGTAGTAACTCGGCCTGCCACATACCCCCGAACCAGTTCTATTGGTGCGTGGCACGACAAAACCGCGCTTGACTAAGCCGCGCCCGACTAAACCGCGTCGCTGACGTCATCAACAGGGCGACAACAGCGAGCGCAGAGAAAGAAGGGCGCTTTAAATAGCGCTTTGAAAGCAAGCCGATTCAACTTAAGGTAAGGGTTAGGGTTAGGGTTAGCTTTAGGGTTAGCTTTAGGGTTAGGTTAAGGGTTAGGGTTAGGTTTAGGGTTAGGTTAAGGGTTAGGGTTAGGTTTAGGGTTAGGTTAAGGGTTAGGGTTAGGTTTAGGGTTAGGTTAAGGGTTAGGATTAGGTTTAGGGTTAGGTTAAGGGTTAGGATTAGGGTTAGGTTTAGGGTTAGGTTAAGGGTTAGGTTTAGGGTTAGGTTTAGGATTAGGTTTAGGGGGGTTAGGTATAGGTTTAGGGGTTAATTTTAGGTTTAGCGTTTACAGCGTGCTTCTGTCTCCGTGCTGTTGTCGCCCTGTTGATGACGTCAGCTACGCGGTTTCGTCAAGCGTGGTTTAGTCAAACATGGTTTTGTGGTGGAACCCTATTGGTGGCACCATATGTTGTGCCATCTTGTTTTTTGCTTCGGTGCGTGCGCAAAAGCATTTTTTTGTACTGTGCATGTGCGTGTAGAACGCATCAAGTGCGCAGCACATCCTAAGCGAACTAGCAGTAGCCGGAAACCACCGCTGTTGAAGAGTTAGCTCTCATCCAATTTACATGTAATTTAAATTCAATATAATTAATAGGATTCTTCTCAAATCACCTATTTCTCCGATCCCATTAAAATGATAGTTTGAATGCAAGGCTTTCCATGGGAAAAAAAATTGCTTTTCTTCAGTAGTTTCTTATTATTATATTCTTGTCACAAGTTAGCTAAAACACACATAGGAATGTTGAAATGTGGCTAACGAGTTTTTCACAGCATGTCGCGCGCTATCCAACACAACGGAAAGTTGTGAAAGGCTATTCAAGTGCAGGAGATGGAAATTATTGAAATTATTTCAGGGAGGTCACTCCGAAGTGTAATATTTCATCCAATGTGTATCAGCGACAATCGTGCAGCGGGCATTACTAAAAGAGAGCAGCTTAAACAATAGGCATCAAATCAAGGCAACACTTTGGAATCACAAGCTAATGACCCTGAAGCAAGAATAAATATTAAATTAGCCATACAGAGGCACAGAAGTTGTTCGGTGACTTCCAGCCTGTTTTTTAATGTCATCTCAGCATACAGCTCTTGCCACAATTGAATATTGAGTGGCATCCTTCTGTCATGTCAATGTCTGGAATTGTGTTTCAAGTCTTGAAGTTTCCTTTCAAGATTATTGATCATGTAATCTTGCTCTGCGACCTGGAACATGTCTGCCAACAGTGTTTCTTTGTATTATACTGGCTGAAGTTGAAAAGGTAAGTTACTGCCATGAGTTCAGGGAAAAGTCACATTTGCGTGAGTAGTCAAATGCTAGAAAATGCTTTTAAGCTTGATGGTTCGCCAGTTGAGACCATTGTAGATTGTTATCTGTCTGTTTATAATGTCAAATCTCAAGCAAGCGTTCAAAACAATGATGGACATTTTGTTTTATAATAAGAGAGAAATTACACATATTTTTATCAGCATAGAACCATAGATATTGAAATAGAAAGGACAACATTGTGGCAAGTTGTAGGTACTCTCAACATGCAACTCCTGTTTTGAAAGGAAGGATTAAGAATTGCGGAGATGTGCATTCAAACAACCTCCATATATTTGAAATATTATATCTCCCTTTTCTCTAAGTCCACTTTTAATGCTGATCTTTGTTTTAGAAGAGTTGTCAAGTGCTATAATTAAAGTTGAATTTCAGCTTCCATTGTTCTTCCCCTTTTTTCATTTGCTCATAATTAAAAAATCCTCTGTGCTAAAATTGTCAGTACGTGATCTCATCCCAAAGGTAATTCTATGTAAAAGAGTGAAACCAAAATTAGTTCAACTATTTTTTTCAGTTATACAGACGTTAAAAATTACCCTTTTCCACACTGCTTCAATTGACAGTTTAATAATATATCTGAAAGCCAATTTCAGCTAAAATTCTGACCCTGTAGGGCTTTTATGAGTACAAAGAGAGCTAAAAGCCATTCAGATTTACATAAAATCTGTTTAAATTATGTTACAGTTTTCAATGCTGTGAATATCCAGGTTGGTGTTTTGATTTTATCCAAGGCAAAATCTTCCTTGAGCCACACTCATCAAGCTGAAATGAGCATGCCATTTTATTTCACATACACAAGAGTTTAAGAGGGTTACAATGTGGTCCCAAAACTTCCCTGCAGATCCAGGACACGCGCACCCACACACTCGTGATGTCACACTGAGCACCTAAACAGAAGCTCCAAAAATGCACAGCATCTGATTTGATAAAATTAATTGCAGCCCCGAAGATGTGGGACACTGTTTACAACCAATATTGTCTATAGGCAAGGGAAGCATATGTTTTTATTCCTCAGCATGATCACTCTAAATTACCCTTCTGGTATGGCTAGGTCACCGAGGGAGGGAGAAAAAAAATGATGGGGCTGTTTAGACTTTCATGGCACTCCTCTCCCCATACGGAGTTTTGTTTTTAAAATAAATATTCCCCTGCACACTTGTAATTAGCATTACCAAAAACGGAGCATCAGCTTTTCAATCTGATCCACGAAAGTGTCATGCGCTGTGCACCCACTATGCAGTCTGATGCAGAAAGGGAAAAAAAAATCCTACATCTGAATTTGACGGCTGAGATCTCAGATATTGGTGGAGACAAGTGGAAAATCCAGAAATGCTCAAGTGAAAGGTAGAGCTTTCATTTTTAAGCAAGCAACGTTTTCTCTTCCCTTGTCCAACTTGGCTTAGGAAAATCATGGTAGCCTGATAGCTACCATCAAGTAAGAGACAGTAAACTTGGAAGGGTTTCAGAGAGAAGCTTAGAGTATTATTATTAGATAATTAGATTATTAGATAATTAGATATTAGAGTATCAGTATTTCAAACCTAGGCAAGAAAACAACAACTGCCTAATTCAAGGAAGAAGAATGGTGGCTATCATTCCTCACCATCAAAAGCCGAGAGGGCTGAATTCTTCCCCTCTGCTTTTTATTTCCAGATCCTGCTGACAGCAGAAGATGAATGAAAAGCTCACGGCTGCAAAAACTGTCTCTCGTAGGATCACAATACTTTGCTTATCTTCAAACAGGGTGTGCATCTTTTTCCCAGCGAGGGCTATGCCCGGGCCTTAAATGACAAATGCTTAATTTACATTGGACTGCGCTATATTTCATTCAATGTATGTATAGGAAACGTACACGTTTTTTGAAAAGCTGGGCTAATGTGGAAGATGAATATAGGAAAAAAAATAGTTTTTAGTGTGGGACCTATCATTTCAAAATGCTAAGACTTCACAAGTCAAAAACAATTGTCAAACATATTGACTAGGCATCCTGAGGTATATAGTCCCTTATGTAATAAGCAGACAACTTGAACAAAATTTCACTAATGATCCCAAAGAAATAAGGCAGAGGGGGAAATCTGTTCATAGATTTGACGTGATGCGGTCAAGAAAGAAAAAAGAAATTGTATATTTCTAAGCCCAATCATAAAGAGCTGTGATGCTGTCTTAGCATTAACATTCTTACCTATCCAAAGTATTGAAGCTTATTATAAGAATTGTGCTTATCTGCATATCTTAAGGACCACTCAAACGAGAGATATAAACGAGACTGGAAAAAATGGATTGATTATATACAAAATAAATATGGGACTAAGAAATTCCAGATAGCTTATGATTAAGATCAGGAATAATATAAATTGTTTAAAGTTAGCCTATCAAGGAGGAGCTAAGTTCAATGTAAAGATGTTATCAATTTTTTATTCTTTTTTCCAATATATTTTAGACTGTTTTTGTTAAAGATTTATTCCGTGTATGGGTTCTGGGAAGTCAGGAGAGGGAAGGTTGGGGGGACTTGGGGGGCAGGGAGGGAGGAAGGGATGTATATTAGGCTTGACGAGGGGTGTTAGATTTTAATGTAATATGATTGCACATGTATACTGTCTTCTCTTATTCTTTTTTTTAAAAACTAAGATATGTTAAGTATATTGATATGGAAGCATAAATACCATCAACATAGATTGGAGTTTGCTCAGAAGCGGAAATACACCAATGAGAGGAAGAGTGGGAAACAGAGGAGAGAAGAAAGATGGGAAGAGAGGGATAGGAGAGAGGGTAAGGGGGGAAGATGAGGAGGATAAGGAGGAGTGGAATGAAGAGAGAGGAGAAGGAGAAAGGAAGGGGAAGTAGAGTAGGAAAGGATGATGGAGGGAAGAAAGGAGGTAGGAGAGATGTAGAAGAAAGAGTTGTATGGAGAGCAGAAGAGCTAATAATGGGTTTTTATCTTTCTGGGTGTTGATGACAAGAGGAACTGATGTAATTACTACTTAATACAATAGGACACTGGCTATGTAATAGTATACATGTGATTGTATGTTATGAAAATGGAAAATACAAAAGTATATTTGGGAAGAATTGTGATTATCTTTCCCAAGATCTTTTAAAGCCAAATATAAAGATATGAGTCTTCCTATTGCTGAGGCATATTTCTCGTTATCTTCCACATTTACCTAGTCATCTCCCCTAAACAAAAGGATAAGTATTCTTATAACGTTTTCAAAGAGGGGAAGCATATTGTAATGCCTTTTCTCGTTTTTTTAGAGTTGGCCCAAAATATTTTATCATCCAGAATCCAGACATTAGGGCTTTAAAGGTGAGTGTCAGTACTTCAAACCAGATAAGCTAATAGCAATAGCAATAGGAGTTAGACTTATATACCGCTTCATAGGGCTTTCAGCCCTCTCTAAGCGGTTTACAGAGTCAGCATATCGCCCCCACAGTCTGGGTCCTCATTTCACCCACCTCGGAAGGATGGAAGGATGAGTCAACCTTGAGCCGGTGAGATTAGAACCGCCAAACTGCAGATAACAGTCAGCTGAAGTGGCCTGCAGTACTGCACCCAACCACTGTGCCACCTCGGCTAATGAGTGTAGTGGTTTCCAATGGTAGGTTCTTATTACTAGCTGAAATCTAGAATAGCCCTACATATGACATGCTCCAAAAATGTATTCTGAAGATTACCAAAGCATAAATTATTGTGATAGGATTGTCTTTATATAAAAAAGAATCATGGCTAGTACATCACAACTTCTCCCTGCCGCAACTATCACTTCTCCTGTAGCTGATTGAGTAGAATCTATAAGGGCTTTGAGTCTGCATAGCTGATCGCCAAGAGCCAAGGTGGCACAGTGGTTAAATGCAGCACTGCAGGCTACTGCTAGATCAGCAGTTCAGCGGTTCAAATCTCACTGGCTCAGGGTTGACTCAGCCTTCCATCCTTCCGAGGTGGGTAAAATGAGGACCCAGATTGTTGGGGGCAATATGCTGACTCTCTGTAAACCGCTTAGAGAGGCCTGAAAGCCCTATGAAGCGGTATATAAGTCTACTGCTATTGCTATTGCTATATTTCCAGAAAATACATTATCTCTTCAATAAAGCAAAATGTTTTTTTGCATTTTTAAATTAAAACTGAGCTCCGATTGCTACTTCTTGTTCAAATTTTCATTTCTATATAGAAAAATAAAGCTGAAAAGCGGTCTTCATCGTGATAATACTTCCATCTTGATAAAGGTTTGAGTGAAGCACCATAGTAGTAGCCTGCTTCTAATTGGCGAAGCAAAGCTGCGGGGCACATCACCTCTTAAAAATAACTTACATAGAACACATGTAAGAAAGTCACTTCTATTAAAGTGAAGCAACTGATATAAATAGGTTAGCGTAGCACCTTGCTTCCTGCAATGATATATGAGAATGACATGAAAGATGGAGTGAAGAAATGGGTCAGATAAGAGAAGGCATAATCTGCAGCTGCATAAAGGGTTGAAAAAGAGTCGCTTCCTCGTTTCTCAGGCTGTAAAGGAGATGGTGTGAGATTTGTACTTTCAGATTCTGTTAATGTAGCCTTACAATAAAGTAGAATGAACTTCTCTGGTTATGTTTCCTGTCTTGCCTACCAGGGAAGGCTGACACTTGCATATAAGAGCTGAGGTGGCGCAGTGGTTAGGGTGCAGTACTGCAGGCCACTTCAGCTGACTGTTATCTGCAGTTCGGCTGTTCAAATCTCACCGGCTCAAGGTTGACTCAGCCTTCCATCCTTCCGAGGTGGGTAAAATGAGGACCCGGATTGTTGTTGGGGGCGATATGCTGACTCTGTAAACCGCTTAGAGAGGGCTGAAAGCCCCATGAAGCGGTATATAAGTCTAACTGCTATTGCTATATAAAAGTAGATCAATGCAGTTCAATTATAAGTCTGTTGTTGACACTTCGCTCCAAAGCACCATTTATGTTAAGAGTTTTCACGTATACATTAAAACACTTGAGACAAAATGTAATCTGTGTAACTGGTATAGAGACAGAAGAAAAATGAGGTGGAAAGGAATAGAAAAAAGCTGAACTAGAACGAACAGTGATTTTGGTCTAAGAAAGCTGAATTCTGTAAACTATGTGTGCTGAAACAAATAATTGGAATGAGTTCTAGAATATATTTTTTTAAGCAAAAAACATAACCGCCTTTGTTGCTCCATTAAGTTGCTTATTCTTTGCACAACACTAGTTGTCACTTGTGCATTCCTAGTTCCAAAGTTGAGTGTGTGTATGTATATATGGGTGTTGTCAGTGCTGGGTTTCAAAAAAATTTCGAACCTACTCTGCGGGTGTGGCCTCCTTTCTGGGAGTGGCTTGCCGGCCATGTGACCTGGTGGGAGTGGCTTGCTAGCCATGTGTTCTCTCTCTCTCTCTCTCTCTCTCTCTCTCTCTCTCTCTCTCTCTCCTTCCTTTTGTCTCTCTGTCCCTTTTTCCTTTTTTTATTTCATTTCTCTCTCACTTTTTTTTCTTTTTTTATTTCTTTATTTCTTCCTTTCTTTCTCTTTCTGTTTTTCTCTCTGTGTGAGTCTGTGTGTGTGTGTGTGTGTGTGTGTGTGTGTGTGTGTGTGTCAGTGATGGGTTTCAAAAAAAATTTCGGAACCTCTTCTGTAGGTGTGGCCTGCTTTCCGGGTCCACTGGTAGAACCTCTTCTAACCGGTTCGGTAGATTTGACGAACCGGTTCTACCAAACTGGTGCGAACTGGTAGGAACCCACCTCTGGTAGACTTGTGCAGTTTGATTTAGCTCCATGTGTGTTATTTGTACATGCATTCAACTTTGGAACTAGGAATGTGCAAGGGACATCTAGTGTTGCACAAGCAACAGACAACTAAAGGGAGCAACAAAGGCAGTTATGTATATCGCTTAAAAAAATATTCTAGAACTCATTCCAATCATTTGTCTTGGCACATTCCATACTAATTTCTTGATGAATTGAGCCCACCATTTTAAAGATTTAATTTCAGATATTAAGTTACAAAGGCAGTAGGGTTAAAACTATTTATTTTTCCTGCTCCCTATTTTTGCCTCCCAACTACACTAGGCCCCCAAGGCTGAAACATCCGTATGTTGAGGTTATTTTTTTCCATAATCCTTTGAGGAGAGAAAAGAGACTTTTCACTCATTAAACAGTAGGAATCTCTCATCTACAGCTAAAAGATATGTCCTATTAAGAGAAAACAGAAGCCCATTTCTAATTCAGGGCAGTTGTGCTATGTATTCTCTAGGACCAATAAAAACTGCTGATTAACCAATGGACCAATGGATCTCCATGTGCTGTGCAGCTGTCACATCAGCTGTTTCCTCTGCCACATTTGGGGTGTAATTTGCTGGATATAAGTGCAGGACAGGGGAATTTTTCTTATGACCACACAAATAATTCATCATGGCCTGCATTTCTTAAGACTCTTGCGGTTGGGATGAAGAGAGAAATATCTCATATATGGTTCATCCTGAATCTGACAAAGGGGCGGCTGATACATTCAGTGAGAGACTGGAAAAATACTTTAAAATAAGGATTTCTTTCCCCCCATTATTTCAGGAAGATGCATTTCACATTTTTCAGCATCATAGTACTACAAAAAAAAATTGTAGATAAGTTAATTTCATGTAATTTCCCACCCCCACCAACACCCCAAATGTTTCCTCTGTTGATTTTAAAGCATGCTCCAACTTCTGCCGTAACAAAGAGCCCAAAACACTTACGCTTGCATCCTTATATAGCACACCGCAGTTTTTATGCATATATGCTACATGAACAAGAGGGTTAAAAGTTAAACAGTAGCCTGGGGGAAGCACACTTGCAAGCTGAACAGGTACAAAATAGGCTTTTGTTACTTCCAAACTATTACTGTACGCCTCTCGCAGAAGCTAACGTTAAGAGGAATCCAGTGCTGGGGGAAAAAAAAAAGAAGGGAAAGAGGAAAGAGGAAAAGGAAGGGAAGGAAATTGTTTTAAGGTTGCAGATATTATGAAACGGAGTTATTGTAATGGCCTTTGACCTTTAATTCAAAGTCATAAATTTGTCAGTGTCGGTAAATGACAGGACATCATTCTTAATGAGGGTATTCCTCCCCCTCTCCCCCCCCCATCCCCACTCCCCCGTTACACTTCCACACATGTGCCAATTGTGTAATTCAGGCAATTTAGTTCATACCAGTTAGAGTTCCAGAATTATATACGAAAGAACAACTGTACAGATGTGTCAGGTCTTTTTAAAATGCATGTAAATTAGAGAACCTTATAACTAAAGCATTGTTACCATTTGGCTTGAAGCATTGAAGAAAGCACACTTTATCCTCCATTTCACAAAATGATAAATAACACAAGTCATCATGTTTATGTATAATGAATTACAATCCGGCTACATTTACCTTAGTAACATTTTACGGGGGTAGTATTTTACTCCCAACTACCAATTATGTCATCATCCTGGCATTTACCTGGACATAATGATACACGGCAAACCCATTCTTGTAACATAATTCACGGCTTAAAGTGTTTGTAAAGCCAACCAGGATTCTACATCCACGTAATGATATGGAGATTGCTATTAAATTTTACAGATTAAAGTTTAGTAAACCTTAAAAACCCTACCCTGGTTTGTGTGGTATTTATTAATCCTGAAGGAGAGGATGTTCTGCTATTTAAATGTCAATAACACATAACCCCTATTAAAATATCCCTCCCTTCGAAAATGCCATTATATGCATCTCGTTATTGAAAACCACACGTTATAATGCTAGATACGTTGCTAAATGCCCAAAAGACACATGCTTATTGTTTGTACAGCATCATAGAAGAACATTAGATTCACTATCATCATTTTTTACCATTAAAACAGAGGAAAAAGAAAGCTCTATCTCACATATATTTTTATACTAGAAACATACATGCTGGAAAGATTTCAACGCCTCGGAAGGAAATCTCCTACTGTGACATCATCTCCTATTTATTCAATTTAATTTCAAGTTGAGGAGGGAAACATATAGTTCATTTTTCTAAGCTTGTAAGGTCGTTCACATTTAAATTAAACTGACCTCTCTTTAAAGCCTATTAATAACAAGGACTATGCAGAGGGAAATTTAATATGAATGGTTAAAATGCATAGAATTCAGACTTTACTGCCCCAACAGCTCAATTAAACAAATTGATTTTTTTTTTTAAGCAACAAAAGGGGAATTGAATCAAACAGGAATAGCCTGGGATCCGAAATGTGGACATATATGAATGATAGACCGGGGGTTCTTAAGCAGGCAGTTGCCTTCATTTGTTGCCTCAACAGTTACAAGGAATTGGGCAGGCTGCAACACAAAAGGATAAAAATGTTCACCAGTGAAACACAGGGATTGACTCCCTATAAATCATCTGTCACTTCATCACAGCCCAGTAGATAATGAGCAATAAAGTTTTCACACTCAGAACGAGGACGCAGACACAAGCAGCACAGGAAAGCCTCTAGCTTTCTCTCTCTCTCTCTTCTTTTTTTTAAATGCCAGGACGCATCGTATAATAAATTATCACTATGTCTCAGGGAAAGCATGACCCCCGACATCAGTAACATAAACAATTTAATGCCATGAAGAAGCCTGATTTAATCACTTTTACCTACCCACTTTTTAATCGCTGAAATAATTCCCACGGCTTTACATTAGGAAAAAAATTGTGGACATTGGCAATCGCTGATATGTCTGGAAATTGCAGATGTATATGGCAGAGACCGACTCAAATTGAGATCAACTTTTTTGTTGATTGCAATATATTCATATAGTTTTCGTGGCCATAGTACAGAAGTAGTTGGAGATCTTTCTTTTGGAGTAAGGATAAACTTTAGAGTTGTAACATTTTCTCTCTAGTGAAATTGAACGAGAGTTGTCCTCTTGGTTGTGTAATTAATGTATGGATACTTGTAAAAGGAATGTTTTTATGTGAAATGAGTGTGTTGGCTGGGAGCATGCATAGGACTGATGCACTGAATTTTTAGCAGGAAATGTTCAATAGAATGTGTGTTGCAAAGAATATGGTTCCAAACACTGATATTTTAAAGATCACATGGAAAATGAAGTGTATCCTTAAACGATAAAAAAATAAAATAAGCAAAGGGGATAAAATTTCTACTTTGACCAAAATATTGATAACCAGATGGAGAAATATCAGGAAATAAAAATGCTGCTTATATATGCAGTGTATAACAAATAAAAAGGTTTGTAGAAAGCAATTTAAATTGTTCTGTTTATACTTTCATATTTAAAACAAGGGAGCAGGCCTAACCAATATAAATATAGTGACCGGTTTACATACATTCATTCAACTGTAAATTCATGCTTTAGCTAACTGTCTTACATGAGAGCAAGAGTTATATGTCAGATGAAACTGAAGTATTTTGCATGAAGAGGAAATGGGTTACCTAAATGTGCTGTCAAAGAGAAGTGTCAAAAGTGAATAGCTGTAGCTGCTACGACCCTGTGGAACGATCTACCCGTAGAGATCCGGACCCTCCCCACTCTCTCGGCCTTCCGAAAAGCCACTAAAACCTGGCTGTTCCGGCAGGCCTGGGGCTGTTGACTCCAGGAATGAGGTCCAGCCCCATCTAAGTTTGAGTGTATGGTGTTTTTTTTAAATTGTCTCTTTTTAAATTGTTTCTTATTTTAACTCCTTATATTGACTTTTTCTGTAAGCCGCCCAGAGTCCTACGGGATTGGGCAGCATATAAATTTATTAAAAGTTAAAGTTCAAATCTACTAGAATGGAGCTCATTGGGTTTGGTATGGCTTGATTTACTAGATTTATATGCCACCCTTCTCCCAAGGACTCAGTGACTTTCAGCCAACCTAAAACCTCTAAATCCAGCCTTCTGTACCCCATAGAGTTCTTGCGGAGCAAAAGAGAGGAATAAAGCCTACATCCCCTCAATTTCTTCAAGGAAAGACAGGACAGACATTCTACAAATTAATACCTGACCTTTTACGCACTTTGCCTGACATCTCCTACCTCAACAGCTTATGGAAATACATGTAGATACGTAGATAAAAACCTTAACTGGTGCACCTTTCACAGATGAAGACTGCATTGGTCCAAGGTGCTGAAAATGTTGCTGTAATCATTGGACTGAACATGAACTGAAAATGTTCAGCAACAAAGCTTGCCTAAATTTGGGCTTCTAATGTGACATTCTCCCCCCACCCCACCCCCAAGATGGTGGCACGCTTAGACGCTGCAACTTTGAGCTCATGGTGCCACAGTAGAGTTAGGCAAAAATAAACCAATTTCATTGTATTTAAGTACAATGACAATAACGATTATACTTATACTTATCACAATTAGCCCCATGCTCAAAGTCTTGTCTTCCCTTCCATAATGTTAGCAGTAAAGCACCACCGCTCTCCCCCATTTCAAACTTAATCTGATGTTCAGCTCTGCCGTACCTTCCAATTCAGAAGTATATTATATAATTTCTTCAGAAGTGAGCATACGGAAAGGAGTCCTTTTCTGCATTGTAAAAGCTATGGAATTCTTTTGTCTCCTCTCTCAATGGCTCTGAAAGAAAGACAAAATGTATTCCACCAATTTAATATTAATACAGTAATATTGATTAATATTGATTTTAATTAATCAATTTATTTATTTATTAAGTCATGACGTTTTTAAAAATAATAGGAAAATAAAATGAAAAGCAGCAAAACACAAAGATCCATGTGTTGTCATAAAAATACATAACAAGGGCTTAAAATACATGGACAATTTTAAGCATAATATATTGGTACAACATAAACAGTTGGAGTGATATGTATAATTATACAATGCAAATACAATACGTGTGTGTGTGTGTGTGTGTGTGTGTGTGTCTTGCACTTACATATTATGGTTGTTTTTTAAACTACTGTATATTTTGTATAAATGAATCCCACGTTTCATTATAGTTATCCAAATTCCCTGACTATAGAATATTGGCTATAATCTTTCATTTTATATTGTATCTCATACTTTAATTCTTCTTGGACATTACAGAGTATTCAGAGCAAAACAGAAGGGAGGAGTACAAAACAAAACAAAAATGAAAAAAATTGTAGAAAACACTAATTACTCTTTTAATAGAGCATTAAGTTGGATCCAAATTTTGTGGAAAATTGGGGTGTCTACTTCATCTGAAGGATGTTTGATTTTTATCTACCCAGAAACAATTTCCTTAATATAATTCAGTTTCAATTTATAACAATGGTTTTCCATAAACTAGAATTTTAATCTATACCGAGAACTATATTTGTAATCTTGCTAGAAGCATTTCTGTCTGGGTTCGAGAGCCAAGGGCCACACAATAGCAATAGCAGTAGACTTATATACCGCTTCATAGGGCTTTCAGCCCTCTCTAAGCGGTTTACAGAGAGTCAGCATATTGCCCCCAACAATCTGGGTCCTCACAATAGGGTAAGCTCCCATTTCTGCCTCAGCTCCTACTAAACTAGCAGTTCAAAGCATGCAAATGTGAATTTAAAAAAATAGAGCCGAGGTGGCGCAGTGGTTAAATGCAGCACCGCAGGCTACTTCAGCTGACTGCAGTTCTGCAGTTCGGCTGTTCAAATCTCACCGGCTCAGGGTTGACTCATCCTTCCATCCTTCCGAGATGGGTAAAATAAGGACCTGGATTGTTGTTGGGGGCGATATGCTGACTCTGTAAACCGCTTAGAGAGGGCTGAAAGCCCTATGAAGCGGTATATAAGTCTAACTGCTATTGCTATTGCTATTTCAGCGCGCCTTGACATATTGTCATGCTGGCCATATGACCATGGAAATTTCTTCGGACTACTCTGGCACCCTGGGTTAAGGAACAGAGATGACAATTGCTGAACCCTAGAGTTAGAAAAAAATTGGACAGTGGAAAATTGGACAGTGGAAACCTTTACCTATACAGAGATTTTTATATAATAATCTTGAAAAGCTGTCCCTTTGAATTTTATTGAAAAGGATCATAGTCCCTTAAATAGTTTTTTAAAAAATAATAACAAAGAAAAGAATATGGACTTCTTAACAATTAACAGAGTATAGATGTGTACAAAGATATGTACCGCATTGATATCCAATATTTGAGATATATTGCTTTTATCTGCGGTAATAGCGACACAGAATATACAAATAGGATTTGCGTAGCAACCACAGTGGGGGAAAAAAAATATTTGCAAAGAAGGGAGTCTGGCGATATTGCTTGTTAAGGCAAGCTATTTGTAAGCAAATTTATATGAAAGTATGCAATCCCTAATACTAAACTACTCTAACCCCCAACTGAAGGGTGATTTTACAAACGTCCTACAGCACTCAATCATTCCTTCATTTTAATGTCTTTATTTTATGATTTTGTTGATGAAATACTACTTACCCGGTGCTCAAAATTCCTTTTAGGCTTCAGGCAGTGGCTAGTTGACATGGCAAGCCATATTTTACAGCTATATATTTCAGCTTTCTCTGTCCAAGTTGGAGGACATAGTAGCCAAGATGGTTTTTCATAGTGGAAATATATTTTCATATTTATTTATTGATTTGACTAATGTATCTATTTTTCAATTCACATGCTTATGTTTCAATCCATTAGAGTGATTCATGGTGAAATAATATGTTATTGTGAGTACAGAGAGGAGATAAAGCCACTACATGCTAGCTCTAACACCAGAAGAAGAAGAATAAAAAAGAAATCACTGAGTGGATAAAGATCGAACATATAAACAGGAGTAATAATGATGTGATTTGTTTCATGATAATTTTAAACGGTTTAAAAAAAACTATAGCTCCTAAAATACATTTATTTTTAAAAGCTATCTATAGATCTCTTTCAGTACTCGGATTGCCATTAAAATTAAAGTGTTTTAATTATAGGGATTTCCAGAGCAAGTAATAACGCGGAACGAAGCCTCTCACCTTATCTTGGAACACTGCCAAAATGGTAGTCACCAAAAGTTGTAATTACAATAACCAGTATATTTGGAATCTTGAATTAAATTATTTTTGGTCTGATTCCAACTCTTAGTGGACAGATGCCCATATGAAAACGAACTGCCATCTGGTGAATTTCTGTACAGGGTCAGAGGTCTAAAGATGGAGGCATCCTATAGATCCTTGGAAATCATGATTCATAATATAGCATTCAGCCATGCCTCGGGACATAAAATACCCAAAGTATAAAGAGGTTCTTATGGATAAAAAGTTCTAGACCAACTAAAAGTCAATGAATCAGCAGCAAGAGTAGATCAAATACCTTAAGAAGCCCAGTATGCAGAGGTGGGTTCCTACCAGTTCGCACCTATTCGGTAGAACTGGTTCGTCAAATCTACCGAACTGGTTAGAAGAGGTTCCACCAGTGGACCTGGAAAGCAGGCCACATCTACAGAAGAAGTTCCCAAAAAATTTGAAACCCACCACTGCTCCCACACACACACACAGACTGACACAGAGAGAGAGAGAGAAAGAGAAAGAAATGAAGAAAGAAAGAAAGAAAGAAAGAAAGAAAGAGAGTGAGAGAGAGATGAAATAAAAAAAGAAAAAAGGGACAGAGAGACAAAAGGAAGGTAAGATAGATAGATAGATAGATAGATAGATAGATAGATAGATAGATAGATAGATAGATAGATAGATAGAGAACACATGGCCAGCAAGCCACTCCCACCAGGTCACATGGCCAGCAAGCCACTCCCACAAAGGAGGCCACACCCACAGAGTAGGTTCCAAAATTTTTTGAAACCCACCCTTGCCAGTATCACATTAATTCCATTAACATGATGAGGCAGCCCTGTATATGGATTAAGCTAAGTGAGGCCCTGCCTTCATGACCCAATAAAACTATTTGATCATGTTTAACGAATGAATTAACACTTTTTCAGATATTTGGAGGGGGAGTGGCATGCATGAATGTCTTGTATGACATTTCTTTTAATTCTGCAGATGTACACCAAAATGGGTTAGTGTTGGCAATTAGATCAGGATCAACAGACAACAGATAAGGGCAGAAATTCAACAACAAATGAGGACCACTAGAATTCAGTTGTGTGGTACTTAAAATTCAAGCCTGAGATGTGACTTGCTGTGGGATCAATGGAGGAGATTTTAAGTGGCAGATTGGTAATTTAAGCCTAGCAGAAGGTTAAACCCTATGTATCACCCTTTAGCTTCATGAAATATTACCCTGGATTTGAACTTTTGCTGTGTGTATGTTGTTCAATAAACACATCACACAGAGTTCATATAGCCCTTCAGCTCTAGATAGATGGCATCAGAGTGAGGCAAAAAGTTAAATTATAAATGCCCATTAGAGGGATGGACAGACCTTAGAGCACAAATCAAAAGTAGTAAGGGGTTATAATCCAAGTAGCAATTTCAAAAAAGAATTCAGAAGGCAAATTGGTGCTTTTGTTCTCCAGACGGTTACCCAGATGGGGACTGATGAGTTGCAAAACTCTGTATAGCGCCAATTCTAAGAATTTTCATCAGGGGTTTGTGTAAAAGTAGTCCCCAGCCTTCCAAAAAATGTCCCTTTTCAATGATACTCCCAATTTTGAAGGTGTTTTTTAGAGGACTTTTAGCTGAGCTCTGAAATTTACTGAAAAGGATTAATTGAACTTAGCAAATTTCCATGAGGTTATTTTTTCCCTTAGAAGTGGAATGAGAAGGGGGGAAAAAATAACTGATAACTCTGGTAAATTGCAAACATTGTGTTGCTGAAAACTGTCTAACTTCGGGCAAAATGACAGCTTCCAACCAGGTAAATTTATTGCATTCACCATAAATAGTTTCCAAGAGGTAGGAAATCAGAGCACATCTGTGCTCTGTGCTGGTCAGGTTGCCACCAGGAGAACACCAGGTCCTGTAACCGTCATACTTCAACATGTAGATAAATTAGAGAGGAGTCAGAGAAGGGCAAACATGATAAAAGGCTTAGCAAAAGAATGTTGCACCAAAAAGATTGCAGTCATGAGTCTGTTTAGCCTAGAGAAAAGAAGATTAAGGGAGGACTTGATAACAATCTTCAAATATTTAAAAGGCTGCCACTGAGAAGATGGAGAGGAGGTATTCTTTCCTGTCACTTGCAACAGAGCAAGTGTCAACATAGGAATATTTTATCCCTTGTCAGGTCCCTGATGCAGTTCTGTCGAAGAGACAATTGCATCTAGCAGACCCTCGTCCATTTATTCTATTAAGGGCTGCATTTCTACTACTCATAATTTATATTAATTAATAGGATCCAATCCTAAACTGAAGGTTTGCTGAAAGCAAAAAAAAAGGAAAATAAATTCAGGTAGTCCAGCTGGTTGTGTTCAACCGCTGACAAAATAGGATGTCAGCGTTCCAAGTATCATGTAGAATTAAATCAGAGTCCAAGGCAAAACGATCCTCAAAGTTCCAATTTAACAAATCAGACATCTTAGCACATCTGTGTAATCCCAATTCTAAAGAGCTTCCTGGGATTCCACCCAGTTAAAAGTTCATGATCTTGTCCCACAAATCCATCACATAGTCCAATCTTCTTCTTCCATGCTGTCATCTCCACCCAGCTGCTTCCGGTCAGGTGTATAAAAGTGCGGAGACAAAAGAGGACCTTGGTCTTCTAGAAAAGAATGACAACAACACATTCCACAATCCTACTCTTTTCTATTCCACCCTCCCATCAACTATACTAATGAGACAGCATAATGAAATAAGAGAAAGTGTGTCAGGCCAAAATTCTAAACGGAATATAATTGTAGGCCTGACATAGAAAGCAACAAAGCAAGACATAAATAAAAACATGAAATATCTCTCCTAAAGAAGTCATTAAAAACGCAATGAAGAATTCCTGCAATGGTGAAACCAGGGTAGAAGCTTAGAGTTAGAAATAGGGATCCCCGAATTCAGACTTCAGCAAAGTCAACTAAGTGAACCAACACCTCCTCTACCTCCACCCTCTGAGGTGAGGCAGTGAGGAGAACTTTAAAAGGCCTTCTTCTGGGAATTCCTGGTCTGACATAGTATGATGGTATTTGGGAAAGAGGCATTGTTTGTGCTGCAGCTGTGGGTTGGGGCAAATTCTGTCCCATATATTGTGTTAGGTTAGGGTGTATTATGGCATTTTGCAAATTGGTCATCTGTGTATCCACTTGCTGCTAGGGATACAACAGTGCTGTTTCCAGATGTTCCATAGCTAGTGAGGTTTCTTGAGGAATTCCTCGAATTCCTCTCATTGGAAGAGAATATGACACTTCCAAGATTGATGTCATCCTTCCCAGGTAGATGACAAAGGAATCCTACAACTGCCCAGCTGTTTCCTTTATAGCGTGAAAAACGAGGGAGAGTCCCTTCTGAGCATCTTGACCAGCCACTCTCCAGCTGCAGGCTATTCTGTTTCTTAACTGGCCGTTCTCTACGCAGCATCTCCTTGCCCCATCTCCCAAGGTCTTTCCCACATACCAAGTCATCATATTATTGTCCATTTACAAATGTTAACTGTATGGTTTTTAAAGAGTACCATTTCTTTCTGCTGCAAAATAGTCCTGATATCGTACTTGTCAGCTCAACATCACATAGTTCAGGTCTCTGGGAGGTGCTCTGTCATTGCCAATTAAATTTACTCCTTTAACTCAAGTTAGCCGTGACTTTTCGGCACTTGCCATGCCTGGCCAAACACATTCTCCCAGGTCAGGAATCCTGATCACCTGGAATGCTACTGCAGCATACAACTGAACCTGATTAATTTTGCAGGAACCAACCAGGGGAAAATGCCAAGGAGAGGTCCAAAAGTGGGGAGAGAGGGGAGGAGGGAGGGAGGAGGAGGGAGAGGAAGAGAAACTCCCATAGGAACCTGATTTATTGTAAAATGCCCAAGGCATTTCAGAGGATTTCCTGCTTCTTCGGGAACAATTTTTGTATTTTTTTTTAAAAGGAAGAAGAAGAAGAAGAAGAAGAAGAAGAAGAAGAAGAAGAAGAAGAAGAAGGAGAAGGAGAAGGAGAAGGAGAAGGAGAAGGAGAAGGAGAAGGAGAAGGAGAAGGAGAAGGAGAAGGAGAAGGAGAAGGAGAAGGAGAAGGAGAGGGAGAGGGAGAGGGAGAGGGAGAGGGAGAGGGAGAGGGAGAGGGAGAGGGAGAGGGAGAGGGAGAGGGAGGGGAGAGGGAGAGGGAGAGGGAGAGGGAGAGGGAGAGGAGGAGGAGGAAGAAGAAGGAGAAGGAGAAGGAGAAGGAGGAGAAGGAGAAGGGGGAGAGGGAGAGGGAGAGGGAGAGGGAGAGGAGGAAGGAGAAGGAGAAGGAGAAGGAGAAGGGGGAGAGGGAGAGGGAGAGGGAGAGGAGGAGGAGGAGGAGGAGGAGGAAGAAGAAGAAGAAGAAGAAGAAGAAGAAGAAGAAGAAGAAGAAGAAGAAGAAGAAGAAGAAGAAGAAGAAGAAGAAGAAGAGGAAGAAGAAGGTGATCAATGCAGGTTTGCTCTATCTCAGAAAAGCAGCAACCATTAGCCATGAAGAAATAGGAAATCCCCGTACCCAATAAATAATTCCATCCATAACATTTTTTGCTCCTATGATTTCACATGAGATCTTCCCTGTTGACACAGAATTACAAAAAGCAAAATAACAAGATGCTCTCCATGCTTCTATACCACAAGAACATTTTAAGGACCTTAATTTTTATGTCTTCTTTGCTTTGTAGTCTAGTAGCCACATACGCTTATGTAAACCAAATTCTTCTTATCCCCATTATCCTCATTTATGACAGTACCAGGCAACTTGTATAAATTAGAATACTTATTTCTTTCCTTCCTTCCTTCCTTCCTTCCTTCCTTCCTTCCTTCCTTCCTTCCTTCCTTCCTTCCTTTTTTTCTTCCTTCTCTCCTTTCTTTCTTTTTTCTTTCTTTCTTGGCTATCTTCTCCCTCCCCTTCATCATCTACACCCTGTACTTATTTTGTCCTGTTATAATAAAGGCTTAGCGCCAAATAAGGACTTAAGTAGTCACAATATTTTACACTGATGATCAGAGCGGCCATTATTATAACTGAGCAGTGAAATAAACACCCCTCCTAATTACAGGAATTGCATGAGGCTCACCAGGCAGTAACAGGCATCAACCTTAACAATAAAGTTTGGTTTAGAGCATAATGTTGGAGGAGGGGAAAGGAAGAGATGAATAATAGCACAATGGTACTGTGTATATTTTAATTAGCTAAAGGTAACCAAATGAGATTTGCCACTATTATATTGAGGTCAGTTCTCCACATGGCTTCAAGCATAACACATTAAGGCAGGCAAGGTGATGCCAAACCGGGAGTTTAAAAGTAAACAAAATAATTAAACATAAAGTAAGAGCATGTGTTAAAAGCTACACCCATTTTACTGATCATCCTATTTGCATTAGACTTGTACTGTAAATATTAGCACCAAAGAAGTGCTAATTAAATTGTTCCCTTACAAACAGAAAGAAGGGGGAAAAAAGTCTAATCTAATTTGATGCTTTTAGAGTAGCTACACCACATCTCAGTCTGTGTCGGGCCTGCAATTATATTCCTTTTAGAATTTTGGCCTGCCACACTTTCTCTTATTTCAATATGCTGCTTCATTAGTAGAGTTGATGGGAGGGGGGAATAGACAGGAGTAGGATTGTGGAATGTATTGTTTTCATTCTTTGCTAGAAGCCAAGGTCATCTTTTGTCTCTGCACTTTCACACCTGACCGGAAGCAGCTGGGTGGAGACGCCAGCGGGGAAGAAGAAGATTGGACCATGTCATGGATTGTGGGTGTGGGGACAAGATCATGAACTTTTAACTGAGTGGAATTTCTGATGTCATTTCCAGTATTGGGATTCCATAGCATAATGCCAAGATGTCTGCTTTATTAAATTGGAACTTTGAGGATCGTTTTGCCTTGGACTCTGATTTAATTCTACATGATACTTGGAACGCTGACAGTCTGTGGAAGTCATTCCAAAGAAATATTCCATTTGTGCTTCATTGTCTAATTGGTTTGAACACACGCACGCATACACACACACACACTGGTGATAATATTTGATGGTTAAGATAGCCATGGACCAAAACAGGCACGGGGAATCAGCAACAGAAGAGAATGATGGAGCAAGCCGAGGTGGTGCAGTGGTTAGAGTGCAGTACTGCAGGCCACTTCAGCTGACTGCTATCTGCAGTTCGGCGGTTCAAATCTCACCGGCTCAAGGTTGACTCAGCCTTTCATCCTTCCAAGGTGGGTGAAATGAGGACCCAGACTGTGGGGGCAATATGCTGACTCTGTAAACCGAGTAGAGAGGGCTGAAAGCCCTATGAAGCGGTATATAAGTCCAACTGCTATTGCTATTGCTATTTTTCCCCCAGCTCATGCACAAAATAACAGTTTTACTTCTCAAGATCTAAAGCATTTTAAAAACTTTTGGTAGCAAGAACATGGGTTCCACTATCTCTTGAACAGGAAATGGTCTTCCAATATAAATAGGATTTCCCCAATGTGTACATATGTTCCTGAATCAATACTGAATCTCATCTTCCAATCGTCTTCTCGGTTCACCCTAATTTAAATGTCGCTGTCTCAAATGTTGGGCTTGCCATCAAAATCTGTGGGGCATAAACTGATGACAGTAGCATCTTCTTTGCATCTGCAAAGAGTTTCCATTGTTTGCAATAATCAAATTCTGCGAGAACCTGTGGTTTCCATCCATCATATCCACCTGTGATCAGACAGGATTACAACTGTTATAGGAACCATGCTCCATTAATGACTTCTAACTTTTCTTTTTTATTTTGCCGAGATACCATTTTGTATACAAATATCCAAAACACAAATACAGATATGTTTGTGGTACGTTCATGCATATATGTGCTTGTATGTGCGTGTATGTGCATGGACACTGTTTTGAAGTTTCCTTTCCTTTTGCTTCTTTCTCGTATCTTCTTTTCTGCATCTTTCCTGCTATTTCTTGCAATTCTGCCGAAGGAAACCCATACACTTTCTCAATAATTCACAGAAGTTTATCTTAACAACAGTTAGTATCTTGTAATCTGGGTAAGAAGCAGCTAACTTGGGATGCCACGATCAATGCGGTGAGAGGGCTGTTCACCTGGGATTGCTTCTGGGACAGGCTGTTGTGAAAAGCAGAACTACTGAATAACGATCCCCGCGACTCATCAGATTTTCAGCCCCTTCCCATCCAATCCGGGTAAGGGCTGGCATTGAAGAGACCCCCCAAATGAGCCAGAAGTCTTCCACTCCATCATGAAGAGCTGATCTCTGGAGTATGCGCCAGCGGGGAAATGCTTAAAACACTTACCATATGTGGTTAAGAAAGGCCTAATTTGTCCATTTGGAAATTTTGCCTTGCTTGTGAAAAGGATAGTTAATTTAAAGTAATTTGTTTTGCAGGTGAGGCTTTATTCGGAGTGGTTAATACATCACCCTTGGTTGCCTGAACAATTAGAAATTGTCACCAAAGAAAAATGTTGCCGTTCATGTAAATAACTATTTACCTAAAGGAAATGTGAATCCACAAGAGTCAGCATACTTTAATGAGGCATGACAACAGGGGGAAAAAAAAACAGCAGTATGCTGCATCTGCTAAAGCTGACATCACTTATGGCAGAAATTGGCCAAAACAACTATTATTTGTTTTGTGTGTACATGGGGTGTTTTTTTTCCTTGTCAGAAATAATGCAGCTTGAAATTTTCAACAGGCAGACATGAATCCAGGCCATTTGTTATTTCTAATGGCCTAATTGTTCTCTTGGCAGAAATAAAAAATTGGGGCACTTATGTCATTTACCTAAATTTCTAATTAATGCAATGCCAATAGAGAAACTGGAACATGGGAAGAGGAACTAAAAGGTCGGATAACAAATGTCTGTGCTGGCCTGTATGCAGTTTGTCTTGACTTTATGTTGTCTCTTCACACACACACACACACACACACACACACACACACACACACACCCCACACACAATGCTCTAACAGCAACTACAGAGTTTGTTCCATAGATGAGGAAAGGTTTTCTTTGGTTTAAACAAAAGGAAAATATTATAATCCATCATCGTTCATTGCTATGCAATATGTGGGTTAGGTGGAGATATGGATTCAAGATCTGCTTGAGATATGGATTCAAGATCTGCTTGAGATATGGATTCAAACGTGACCCGACAAATGTGTGCATGACAAAAGCGCGGCGATGAAACCGCGGCGAGAAAACCGCAATGTCATAAACGCGTCCACAACAACACACCCACAAAACCGCGCCCACAAAAGCACAATCTAAGTTAAGGCAAGGGTTAGGTTCAGGGTTCGGTTTAGGGTTAGGGTTAGGGTTAGGGTTAGGGTTAGGGTTAGGGTTAGCGTTATTAGGTTGTTAGCGCAATAGCTTTTTCTACTGTTACTCTGCAGTGTCTGATATTTAAAGGCATGCTAACTTCGGTCATTCCCAGTAGCAGTTCATTCCATTATTTTTTTCTTGTATTTCAATATTCCAGACTGGTCATCACTTTTCATGTTGGATGTCATAGCAATAGCAATAGCAGTTAGACTTATATACCGCTTCATAGGGCTTTCAGCCCTCTCTAAGCGGTTTACAGAGTCAGCATATTGCCCCCAACAACAATCCGGGTCCTCATTTTACCCACCTCGGAAGGATGGAAGGCTGAGTCAACCTTGAGCCGGTGAGATTTGAACAGCCGAACTGCAGATAACAGTCAGCTGAAATGGCCTGCAGTACTGCATTTAACCACTGTGCCACCTCGGCTCTCTTCATGGTCTCCTCATGCTCTGCCAGTAATTTTAAACAAATGGATAAAAGAAAGAGTTAGGAGTTATTTTCTTGACAACTCCCTCTCAATTCAAGGAATTCTTGAACCCTAACCCTTCTAAGTTTGATGTTGGGTTGTGCTGGGTAATCAGAGGTTAAGCCAAATATATTAATAGAATATATATATACTTCTGGAAGAAAGGAGATATGATTGAAAGGCCCATCTAAATACATTCCACAAACTTCAATATTTATAAGTTGTTTGCTACAGAATTCATAAATGGATTTTAAAAGAATTTTACGTAGCTTAATAAATACGATTCAAAACTTGTTTCCATATTTTCCATATTGACATTCCCAACATGGATACAAAATATTACGCTACTACATATAGCGATGTATAACAGGGCTCTGGAAGCTTCTAAAGCTTCTGGAATTATTTTAAACATACGATCTAATAACCGCCTTTCTGGTGGAGAGGTTATTGAAGAAACTGTTGGTGACCTATACTATAAAGATACTTGTGAGAGAATCTTTGACTTCATTGAGGAAGTTAATCTGAATTACTGTAATGCCATTAGAATACAGGTATCCAGTGATGCATGAAAACTGAAATTTCAAGGGGATTTTAAAAAGGCTTAGTTATTTAGAACTGAAGTCTGCCCTAGTCACCAATGGGATAATAAAGCAACTCTGTTGGGAGTGGAAGGTTGTAGGCAGATACTGATAATAGAAAAGTAAAAGCGAAGAGCGGCTTCACTAAATTCATGCTGAGAACCCATAAAATCCAGAAAGAATGAGAGTTGCAGACTTGTGACTTTGAGGAAAGAGATTAAGAAAAGCTGGTTATGTCTCGCCTTCAGAAAAGGGGACTGTGATAACAGTATTTTATTACTTGGAGGGGCATCACAGGACAACACCCGCATTTTGTCAGTTCCAGACAGCAGGAAAAGAACAACAATCTGAAATAATAGGAAGGCAGAATCCAGTTGAATATAGTGGGGGGGGGGGGAGAACGATTTCCACTTGAAGCCTTCCATTGGAATGTTGTTATTCGCGTCTTTTCATTCAAAGAGAGAGAATCCCATGAAATACCTTCAAGTACAGGATCGAGGAATGGAGACAATAGATTTAGTTGTTAATTAGTTTGTCAAATATGTACAAGATGACAGGTATAAGTATAAACATGGACATGAACAAAGGAAATGAGTATAAATAAATGTGACCCGACAAATGCGCGCCCGGCAAATGCGCGGCGACAAAACCGCGCCGACGAAACCGCGTCAACAAAAAGCGTGCCATCCACAAACAACATAGTGGGACGCAAAAACAATGTTTTAGGGTTAGGGTTAGGGTTAGGGTTAGGGTTAGGGTTAGGGTTAAGGTTAGGGTTAGGGTTAGGGTTAGGGTTAGGGTTAGGGTTAGGGTTAGGGTTAGGGTTAGGGTTAGGGTTAGGGTTAGGGTTAGGGTTAGGGTTAGGGTTAGGGTTAGGGTTAGGGTTAGGGTTAGGAACGTTGTTTTCGCGTCCCACTATGTTGTTTGTGGATGGTGTGCTTTTTGTGGACGCGGTTTCGTCGGCGCGCATTTGTTGGGCGCGCATTTGTCGGTGAACCTAAATAAATGGGGACAGTAGTATTGTAACGGTAGGCACACTGGTGTGCTTATGCACGCCCCCTTTACGGACCTCTTAGGAATTATTAGGATTATTATATAATCCACCGGAATTGTACTTGGCCTTGCTAGATTACCACAATACATTTTCATTGGTGCAAATGAGATGAAGAGAATGGAGAGTTTATCTGGCATAAATGAGGGAAGAAACAGCGACATCTTTTCTGGAGATTGGAAGCAGCCCCAGACCGATACCACAAGGTCGATGCCTATTATACAGCTGCGCAAATAAATAAACAAATGGGTACACTCTCAGGCACAGCCTAGAACACCACGTCAAATCCGTTTCCTATTTATTTCTAAGGTGAAATTCTTCTCCAGCACTGCTATTTTATACCGACACCGTTTGAGAAGAGCCTTGAAAGACCCCCAGCCCCCTGTATTCTAGCCCTCCAATGCTGAAAAGAACAGAAGGTGAACTGTATTGCACCGTGGTGGGACTGCATCTCCCTACCAGGGAACAGTTTGTAGCAAACAGGCTGCGATATGAAAATGTATTTAATGCAATTAATAATTTAAGAAGTGAGAGCATGTGCTCTTGGAGAGTTAAATGCTTGTCAGAGTGATAGATGTACGCTTCAGCACCAATACATTTCCTATGAAGAGCAGAGGGATTTTGCAAACTTGTGTTGACCTTGGGTTGAAGCATATAGGAGGCAGCTTGCAACGCCGGGCCTGCTTCGGGTAGGAGAGAGCGTCAGCTCTCAATTTACAGCCCTTTCCCCAATTAAAGGACTGTAAAAACATTAAAATTAATGCCGTCTTAACTCCAGAGCAGGCTCTACTTTCTTAATTAGTGCATAATTATTCAGTTTTTGATATCCTGGAAAATTATCACATGGAAATTATTTTAGGCACTGTAGCAATAGCAAAAATTGCTCGCCGTCCCCTCCCCTCCCCCAACTCTATTAACATGTGGAAGTAATTAACACTTTATTACAGGGAAAATACTATTACTGCTAATGTTTAATGACTTTTTGCCATTGCATCATAAGCAGGAAATTTAGAAGACTGTAGAGCAATCATCAGATGATCATGCTAGATATAGATTGCAAAGGTTATGAAACAGCACTGAACAATACATATGAACAGGGTTTAAGATGAAGGCCCCCGCCATGCAATCAGTTCTCAGGACATCTGTTCACAGGAAATAGGATTTGAGTGGAGTCCATTCTCTCCACAAGATACGTTTCACTGTAAGATTGGTAAATCAGGGAATGAGCAGCAAAGATATGGATTCAATTCTGGTTTCAATCCAAAAATCTGTGGTATCGTTTTCTCATGATCATTCATCGTGCTAGAATTACAAATCAAAACAAAAGCCCCCCTCCGCCCCCCAAAAAAACTCAAAGTGGTTTTAAATATACAAATATGCCTGATATGAAGTGGCCGAAATTTTCTTGTGGGTTATAGATATCTACTTTTTGTGACTCATAGCAAATATCTAAGAGTAGGCATCCTATAAATGTCTGAAAACATTATGCACCAGTTTTAGATGATTCACACCAATAGCAATTAAGATGCTGACTCTACATAAGTGCTCAGGAAACAGCATTTCATGTAAACTAGTGTGGCAGAGCCAAAGGTATTGAGAGAGAGAGAGGGAGGGAGGAGGCAGGGAGTGGGAGAGAGGGAGGGAGAGGTTTGTTTGTTTCTTTCTTTCTTTCTTTCTTTCTTTCTTTCTTTCTTTCTTTCTTTCTTTCTTTCTCATGGAACTCCTCTGTTTGGTTGTGATGAAGCTGCAGCAGTTAAAACTAGAATATCACTGTTTACAAAATATGTCCCAACTATCAAAATGTAAATGGGGGGGGGAAGTACAGTTAAGGCCAAAGCTATTTGCTTTGAAATGTCTTTATGGAAATGTTTGTGGTAACAGCACAAAGCAATGAGCTACACAGCTCCGCGTTAAATAAATCTAGAAGGAAATAGAAAACAAGAGTGACCCAACACAACCTCTGTATATATCTGCATCGAGTTTCTTTCTGCATATGATCTAATCAAGATATTGCCGGGGTCACTTGTACAGATGATAAACATGAACGGGGTGTGCTAATATGTTAATGTCAATCTATATGGATTTGTTAAAACAGTTGGAGGGGGAAATCTCACCCCCTTCATTTATTTTGTATTATTATTTTCAAACTGAACGTGTTCACATTGTACATTTATTTGTGAACTCACTTACATATATATGCAGGTAGAATTTGTCCCGGAACATTATATATACAATGCATCGCATTGTGGCAATTCATTTCTCCTGCTATTCAAAGCATTTTGTTGAATATGAGCCTATTATCCAATCTTACATTATCTTGCTGCTATTGCCAGAGGAGTTTATCAGGAGATCCGTATAAATACAATATGGAATGATCAGGCTCATTTACCATATAGTTCTATTAATGAGAAAATAATCATTTTGTAGTTGCAGATTAAATCAATAATCACCTAATTGAAGCAGAGAATAGAATAACAATATGTTTAACGCTGATTGCGCCATAGTTCTAGGATCACTTGTAATTATTTTCTTCTATAATAATAATCTGGAAATTGCTTCTAAGATATTTGTCACAACAGTCATACATTGGTTTTGAAACAATACAAAACTGAGATTATTTGGTAATCCAACCATTGTAAATGGTTGATATTTACAAAAATCCTTATTTCTGTCTCTCCTTTCCATCAAATAAAAGTACTGTCCACAATATTCTGAATCAGTGTTTGGACCACCTAATAGGCTGAAGAAAGACCATTTGTCTCAAATAGACTGAAGAACAGTGGTGGGATTCAAATAATTTAACAACAGGTTCTCTGCCCTAATGACCATCTGGGTAGGTGGGGCTTGGTGGTCATGTGACTGGGTGGGAGTGGCCAACTCAAGGTTACTCAGGTTGATGGACGCTTCGCCTTAGCTGTTACAATGTAATAAGGGTTAACCGGAGAGGCAGTTTCTGTAAGCAGGTCAATAAAGATTAGGCTAGAAACAACACTAGAATGTTTCCTTCCTGCCTTCCTTACAGGATTAGCCTTGTAAAGTGAAAAAAACAAAACAAAAGGAGATTTCTTCCAACAACCGGTTCTCTGAAGTGCTTGGAAAGTTACCAACCGGTTCTCTCAAATAGGTGCGAACTGGCTGAATCCCACCACTGCTGAAGAAAGACCATTTATAGCAATAGCAATAGCCATTAGACTTATATACCGCTTCATAGGGCTTTCAGCCCTCTCTAAGCGGTTTACAGAGTTGGCATATTGCCCCCACAATCTGGGTCCTCATTTTACCCACCTCGGAAGGATGGAAGGCTGAGTCAACCCTGAGCCGGTGAGATTTGAACCGCCGAGCTGCAGAACTAGCAGTCAGCTGAAGTGGCTGCAGTACTGCACCCTAACCACTGCGCCACCTCTTGTCTCAAATTAATTGTAAAGAAGATGGAAATCTTATTTGGGGACTATTCAAGATCTGAAGACGGGAGGTATACATTACTCCCAAACAAGTTGGTGTACTGTATTCAAATTACATTCATCACTAGAAACATAGATCTTCTTAGCTTAAATATCTTTTCCAACTTAGTTTACTATAGCAACTGTGATTCTATTTGGCCTGCAGCATTGATTTGTTAATTGATAGTCTTATTGTTATAGTAATGCATTATATAATCCTTCATTTGCAAGCAATCTAAGGGTTCCAGTACATCAAAATCACGGAATTAACTTTATTTTCTTTGGCCAGTAAAATAACATTACACTAATAAAGTGTAATATTCACTGCCCTCATTGGGTCTCCAAGAACAGCTGAAAAGAAAGGAAGGGCTTCAGGCTTTCATATGTAAAGGTTCATTTCTCACATAATTAACTATCTAGAAGCTGAGATCATCATCTGAGGTCCGTCTTTCAATGGCCTTGCCAAACAAAATGAATGGGATAATTACAAACATCTGGAATAATATCACTTTTGCAATTTCTAAATATAATTCTTTTAAATCCATCTCCTCACCCACACCCACCCTCCACCCCATGCTTGATGCAAGCATAAATCCTGGTAAAGAGTCAGATTCCAAATCTTTGGTATATAATTCAACATCACATTAACATCTTTAACATTTAAAGATTTTCCCATAAATCTACTTACATTAAAATACCATTCCAAAAAGATACCAGATGATCACATAACCATACAGTATTATATGGGTCAATGAACCCTCAAATGTTTTACACCTTCAAAAATGAACATCTGTTCTTCATGCATTCAAGTACTTTCTGTTGGGAGTCAAACACACAGTTAATTCACATTTCTATTAATCAAATTTAATTTCAAATCTATTCATATAGTTTTAAATTTTTAAGGACATTAAACCTTTGATGGGGTATTACTGAACATTCCAGTTCTTTATTCCATGTTTTGAATATTTCAGAAAAGTCCACTTTTAAAACATTACTGAGCTTTCTATAGAAATATGTTATGGGATTTACTCTTGTCGTGGATGCCATCAGAACATCTCAGGATGATCCATCAGAGCATCTCAGGATGATCCATCAGAACATCTCAGGATGATCCATCAGAACATCTCAGGATGATCCATCAGAACATCTCAGGATGATCTATCAGAACATCTCAGGAGTCTTCGAAAGGGCCAAAGTGTTTGACCATATTGATTGATCAAAACATGCTTAAATTGAAGATGCTGCTATTGTTGCAACTTGAGAAGACCAAATTCAAGTTGAAATTGAGTGAAATCTTTAAACAGTAATCACATCATAATTTATATTCAAACATTCCCTGGTAAAACATTTTCCTTTACTTCTTTGCAGACTAGAATTTTTTCCAAAAAGTTATATGTTCATAAGTTTCATTATTGAAAAACCCAATCTATATCTCAACATGGCCCAAAGATTGCCTACACTTATGAAAATAGGTTTTTTTAATGTTGTTCCAAGAACTTACCAAAACTACAAGGCAAATACATAACAGCTTTCGGAATTGGTCCATAAACTTCACCATATTTTCATTCCACATACTGATGGCTGATAATATACGAGCCAAGTGATATTTTTGCAAATCAGACAGATTAAAATTACCTTCCTCAAATGGTAATTGCTATTTGCTAAATAAAACTTTAGTGTACACTATCACAAATGCATTGCTTAATCAATCTGAAGGGAATGTTTATTTGATATTGACATAGGAATACCTATATGGACATAAATGAAGCTAGAGACAATATTCATTTTAATAACATTAATTTTTTACCCCACAAACTTAAGGAAATTGTAACCCATCTGCTTACATCCAATTCAACCTTTTATAACAGTTTCGACATATTTATTTTCTAATATCTAGAAATATTTTTCCAAAGGGTATGTAAACTTCAAATATTTAATATAATCAATAGAAATCACAAAGCCTAACTCTTTACATAACTGTGTGGATCTATTAGGACCTAAGAGAAGTAAATATTACATATAACTATATATCTTTGTGTCATCAATTCTCCTTACAATATATACAGTATGTTTTATTTCACATAGGATGTTTGTGGTAGAAATAAGGATGTTTTGTAAGGAGGGAGGGAGAGAGGAAGGGAGAGAGAGAGAGAATAAGGTTAGTCTAATTCACACTAGGTTTTTTTTTTTAAATCTCTTATTTTCTGGATTTAATTTCATTTGCTTCATATTTCTTATTGTATCTGGGGTTGCAATGTAATATTATCCCCCCAAAAGAATAATTCTATGTGTATCAGTGTTGGGTTTCCATTTTTTTTACTACTGGTTCGCTCGTGCACACACGGGCATGGACGACAGTTCTGCACATGCGTAGAAGCGTACAGGCTGGTGGGCGGAGCCTCCTGCTGCCACAACTACCAGTTCACCCAATCCGGGCTTAACTGGGAGCAACCCACCTCTGATGTGTATGTATCTAATGCTTATATGTATTCATATAATTGTATCCTGCTATTAAACGTTGCAATTTGCAATTATCTGGCTTCCTGATTTCAGTCAAGTAGCCTTCATATTGTCCTTCCATTAATGATTTTCCATTCTTCCTCTCTAACTTTCATGCAATCTTCTAAACTTCTAAGGTATTTAATCTCCTGTGAGGTTATTTGGCATTTCTATTTATTTATTTCCCTCCTATATATAAACACACATGCCAGTTCTTTGGTAGTTCTGCAAAAGTCAGAGTTTCTCAAATCTACTCATATCTCCTCTAATCTGAAGGGTAACATTGTTTTCGCTATATAAAGATAAAAATGCTGGTATTAGCATGGCAAAATCTATCAGAAGTTTTAATTGTAAATCTAATTTTGTTGCTTAAATCAGGGCAATCCGTTTTACCAGTGTTCCAATATCTAAGTAGCTGCCACAAAGAGAAGGGAGTCAAGCTACTCTCCAAGCCACCTGAAGGCAGGACAAGAAGCCATGGATGGAAACTAATCAAGGAGAGAGGCAATCTAGAAATAAGGAGAAATTTCCTGATGGTGAGAACGAATCAGTGGAATAACTTGCCTCCAGAAGTTGTGGATCAGTGGTGGATTTCAAAAAATGTTGGAACCTCTTCTGTAGGCGTGGCCTGCTTTCCAGGTCCACTGGTGGAACCTCTTCTAACCGGTTCAGTAGATTTGACGAACCGGTTCTACCGAATAGGTGCAAACTAGCAATAGCAATAGCAGTTAGACTTATATCCCGCTCCATAGGGCTTTCAGCCCTCTCTAAGTGGTTTACAGAGTCAGCATATTGCCCCCAACAATCTGGGTCCTCATTTTACCCACCTCGGAAGGATGGAAGCCTGAGTCAACCTTGAGCCGGTGAGATTTGAACAGCCGAACTGCAGAACTGCAGTCAGCTGAAGTAGCCTGCAGTGCTGCATTTAACCACTGAGCCACCAGAGGTGGGTTCCTACCACTGAACTGGTAGGAACCCACCTCTGTTGTGGATGCTACAACACTGGAAGTTTTTAAGAAGTGATTGTACAACCATTTGTCTGAAATGGTGTAGAGTTTCCTGCCTAAGTAGGGGTTTGAGCTGGAAGAGCTCCAAACTATCTGTTATCATATAAATCTATATACAGAGATATCTACAGAAATATTCAGCAACGAATATGAAATAAAATATCTAAGGCTATGTGGAGTGAAAGGGAAGTGATGGAAATCATATGTGTAGGGATGGTCATTCCATTTTCTATTAAAAACAATTGGGTTTAAAAATACAATTTCCAATTCATATAGATTTCGCTGGGCCAGTAAAGGGAGCATAGCTTTTGGGTTGTGGTAGATGCATTTTCAAGGTGGGTGGAAATTGTGTCCATGAATACAACTACATCGGAGGCCACTATTAAAGAATTACAGAAACTATTTTCCACATATGGACTACCGGACACCTTAGTGTCCGATAATGGCCCTCAATTCACTTCAGCGGTGTTCCAAGCTTTTTTAGCAGGGCTAGGAATAAGACATGCATTGGTAGCATCTTATCGCCTGGCCAGTAATGGTAGAACGGAACAGGCAGTCCATTCCGCTAAAGACGCTTTGTAACGTTTAGGTTCAGGTCCTTGGGAACAGAAAATAAATCAGTATTTATTAGCACAGCATTCAACACCTTGCCCATCAACTGGTAAAGTCCAGCTGAGTTATTAATGGGACGGCGTCTTCGCACCATTTTAGACAGGTTACACCCACATTATCATGCAAATTTTTGTGTATTGTGAGGGAAGACGCAGGAGCCATGGATCAGAGAGCAAGATCTTTATTTCAGATGACAGCGATTCAATTCCATTGCAAACGGTCACGGTATTTATACTCTCAGGCACAGCAACTGTCATTAACTGTCACTTTGCTATCCAATCACAGGCTGTGCTGCGTCCCAGACAATCAGGGCGCAGCACAGGCTGTTGCTGGCTATACAACATTCCTTCCCCCCAGTTATTTGCATATTCACAATCTATTTGCGTGTTATCTCTTTGCGTGTTGTGTTATCTATTTGCATGTTATTTATTTGCATTTTTTTATCTATTTGTGTGTTGTGTTATCTATTTGCGTGTTATTTATTTGCGTGTTATTTGCATATTCAACAACACAAATGCTGCTCCAGAGTTTGCAGAAAACACTCGTAACTTTAAGTTGGGGGAGAGAGTATATGCAAGAAATTGGATAGGTGATCCTAAATTGGTACAGGGTCAGGTAATTCAAATAACTGGCCCGTGTTCTTATAGGGTCCAGTTAGATGACGGTCGGCAATGGCGACGCCACATAGATAAACTTCGGCGCTGCAATGAACAGATAATTCAACTTGATAGTACCCCATCGCAAAATTGTTCGTACTTGCCACCGCAATCAGAAGAAAGCAATGTCCATCGAGCCTGCTACCAATCCAGTTTCCACGCTTCTACATTTCCCATATCTTTGCCGCAGGAGCCCTTACCTGTTGAAACATGCCTTACGGCAGGGAAGGGCCTCTGGAGGGGCCTGTCGAGGAGTCGGGAACATCAGAGGAGATGCGAGAACAAACGTCTTCTCCAGCGGAACAGAAAGAAGTACGGCACTCGGGAAGGATCTCCAGGAAGCCCGCATATCTCAGAGACTATGTGTGTACCATCCAGGGGGAAGGAGTGTTACATCCTGAGGTCTCGAGAAAGACTTGCCAATCAATGGGCAAAAGTAATCCGTTGATTCCGGCACGGGTGCAGGCACGCGGAAGTTGGGCAAGCTTCCTATTGGTTAACAGTTTGAGAGCTTGCATATAAAAGGCTGTCAGTTAAGTTCGTTACTTTGTTCGTTATCAGCTACGTTAATTAAAAGTTATCGTTACATTGTCTCCTGGGGTTACTTCAGGAAAATACTTTTTACCTGTTTTCTTCCTTCTTTAAATATGAATTGTTGTTAGTTAAAACATTTATTATAGAAGACTGAGTTCATCTCAGCTAATTTAATTTGGGAAGACTGAAAGGCAAAGCAGTCTAAAGTTCAGTTTTTTTGCTTCTTCTGATTAAAAGATCTCAGTAACAATTGTAAGATCCTGGAAATCTGGATTATACAGATCAAAAGTCAGATTAATCTAAGGCACCATGGAGATTAATGGATTTCATTTAGTTGGCATTTTTTTTGATCCAACTGACCTTAGAAATTAACATGTGAATTGTAACATAATAAATTGAGGGCTGGCACCCAAATAGTCTCCATGTAATCCAAAAGCCAAAGTTATACATTTTAAAATAGACAAAAATAAATGGTGTGTGTGTGTGTGTGTGTGTCTGTGTGTGTGTGTGTGTCTGTGTGTCTGTGTGTCTGTGTGTGTGTGTGTGTGAGAGAGAGAGAGAGAGAGAGAGAGAGAGAGAGACAGACAGACAGACAGACAGACAGACAGAGACAGAGAGAGAGACAGAGAGACAGAGAGACAGAGAGACAGAGATGCAAATATAAAAATACATTTGCACAGGTACAGCTTTATGATGAAAATATTTTGAATGGACATTCACTGACCTCAAAATAGTGCAGATCTGTATTCAGAAAATTTCTACTGAGTTAACATATTAAATCTGGCTTCACTTTAAATATGTCTGTTGGGTTATTTTTATATATTTGCACTAAATAAGTTAGTATTATAAATACTATGCTTTTTAATTTTGAAAATAGAAGTTGATTGAATAATTCAAAAATGGTGAATAATTACCAGCTGAAGACAAATTCTAAAACTGGGAGAAAAAAAGAAAGAGAAATTAAAGAAATCTACCCTGCTGTACAGCTAAGGGGCTTTTATAAAGCAGCCAATTGTTATGATTCCTTTTAATTAAATACAAATGAATTAATTGACATAAAGTACTGCTAGGCAATTATTTTGCTGACATTTAGTCTCTTTTGAGACATATTTTGTTTACTGCATCTATCATCTCTAAGAATTTACTACCCATTTCTGTGTTAGCTATTTTAACCATATATTTAAACAGTTAAAGTTTGTTCTATTCCAAAGTTTTATATTAATTTAGTATTTGTGTTAATGGGACACATATTAGACCCAATAGTATTTACATTTTTTAAATCCATCTGCTGTCCCTAGGCTATCATTGTACATGAGATATTGCATCTTAATGAATTTTCCTGGTTAAAGATATTTAAATAAATGAATAACTAAATAAGTAATGAAATGCTGATTTTCATTTCAGTTTACACAAGTTTATTGACAGCCTTTTTCATTCTGATTTTTTAGTAAGTTATTTTAGTCTATTGATATCATTAAGCAAAAAGGAAAGAGCCATTACCAAGGTGATTGGCTATATAAATTGAATGATGAATGAATGAATGAATGAATGAATGAATGAATGAATGAATGAATGAAGAAAATCAAGATAAAATTTAAAATTCCCAATATCTGAACTTTTTGGAACAATAAAACAATGGTAATATGTGCCGAGCTCAGAATGGAAAACAAAAATACTATTTTATTTCTCCGTAGTCCACTTTAATGAAAGTATTTCCTTTTCCTTCTTTTTTTTTTAAAACTAAAACAGGGTAAGACAATAGGAATATGAATTAAAAAGTAATCCAGAGTAATATGTTAGCATACAAAATAAATAACTGAAAGAAATTGTACACAATTTCCTTTCGGATGAATCAAATATTTTATCTTGATATGTTCTAAGACAGAGAGAATCCTTATGATTAATCCACATTTCAAAAGTGCTATGAGTACTTCATACTATTAAAAGTACATATATGCTTATAAGTTGAAGTGAGAAATGGAGGAGAAAGTTTGTCATGTAATGTATTTAGTGCACAATTAATACCTGCAAGCATCAAATATTTCTTTTTTAAAAATATTTTTTTATTTTTTATTTTCAAAACAGACACAACACAAATAATCTTCCTTCTTTACATACTGTAGAAAGTGTATCAGTTGGTTACAAAAGTCTTTTGTGCATCTCGTCCACAGTCATCAACCATAACTCATATTAACTCAAGTATTTTAATTCAGATATTTATACATGTTAGTATCATCATACCTCCATTTTCATTTGACTATAATTGTTTAAACATCCTTCATCATAAAATATACCAAGATTTTACCACATTTAATATACCACATACTGGCATTTCATTTACTATTTCTAAAATCCTCCAATAACACTGAATCCTTCTGTCGTATTCTAGCTAAACATCCATAATATTTAGTAACAAAATTTTCTAATCCTCCTTTCCAAATCACTGTTTACAATTTACATCCAGTTTCCTTATGTTGTGTGTACACACACACACACACACACACATATGTGTGTGTGTGTGTGTGTGTGTTTATTTGTGCTGATAAATAAATAAAGGGAGACTAGTATAGATCTATTTCAAGCTATTTAGCTCTCATCAGCTAGCCATACCCTTACTGGGATTTGAACCTGGGCTATATTGCACACTAGGCATACTAGGCAGAGATCTTAGCCATTAGGCCACAGGCTCTTATCCGTTTATCAGCGAAGCCAGGGTGAAAGGTATCTATTAGATTTTTTACAAGCCAAAGGACAGATGATGGAAGCAGTTAGCTTCCTCCCATAATTGGGGCTTACCAGGGGTTGTAAAAAATCTAATAGATTACTTTGCAATGTCCCTGAGATCAGCAAGACATATTCTTCCTGTTCACCATCTCTAAGGGACAGTTTAGGTACGATTGGACCACCTTGCAGCAAAAGTATCGGCTGCAGTCTCGGAGCATCCGTATCGTCACGATGTTGACTCCTCCTCTCGCAAGCATCAAATATTTCTTGAAGTAGCTATGACTATTATAACTTAAGAAACCAGGCAGGTTCTTGTGAAACACTGTAACCGTTTATTCAGAAGCTGAAGGATTTGTAACAGTAACTCGCAACAACGTAACAAGTGAAAGCCGGCTAGGCGGCAGCAGCTGAGGCAGCTGAAACAATGTAGCAATCAGCAAGGCGATTGCTCTAACAAGTCCGAGCTGTCATTCGTAACAGCGAGGACTTTCTTCAATACACAACAATGACAACTACAAAACAATCAAATTCCTTGTTTATAATGCACAAATAGGATTGAATATTCTCTAACCCAGGTCAATCTCAGTTTCTTGTGAGAGACAAGGGGTGTTTTATGAGGAAAAAAAGCAGAGAATTTAAATGATATAAATGTGTGTGTCAATCGAGTGTCATAAGCCTTAGTAGCTAAGAAAGGTGGAGGGCTAAATAATTATTATTAAAAATTGGACTGATGAAAATAAAATCTATGTTGCTTCTACAGCTAATGATGTAGCTGTTTAAGATTTCTGGATCTTTAATAAACAAAGATCAAATAAACTTAAACAGCTGCATCTCTGTTCAAAAGATTGAAGCCAATTTAGGGAGTCACATTACTAATTTAATGGAAATAAAAGAAAGCTGTATTTGGAAACGAAGAGATTTGAGTGATGTGTGTCATAATTTCTGAGTGTTTGGTCATCTGGGGTTTCAGCAGAGCTACTCCATATCCTACCTCCAACTTGTTACTATCATTCCTAAGAATGACAAAGATCAATCAATCAATCAATCACAATACACTTTTATTATATCCTTTATCCGATGAATTTCAAGCTTTCACAATACAATAAAATTTATAACTCATACAATTAAGAAAATGCAACATTAAACAAATGAGACCTGAACCTCTTTTTTCAAAAATGCAAAGTCTATACCATAGTGAAGTGTAGAAAAAGAATATACAATCCAAATGTAACAATATACAAGTTGCAGAAACTCTGTTAAAAACTTCCAAATTTCTAATTTCTACTATTATTCATGGAGTGAAACAACGTCATTTCGATCTAGTGTAAAGATTAGTTGGAGATGTGTGAAGCATACATATTTTTAAATATGTAATTAATTATTATTAAGCAATAACTATTTATTAGCAGTAACTTTAATTATTTTAATATTCTTATTTTCTGCCATCTACATTTATAACTTTTTAGGATAGCTCTCTAATGTAAAAATAAGAGTAAAATAGCAAAAGGACAGCATGGATAATTTGTGTCTGTAATTGTAATGTTTTTACAAACCTCTGCAGGCAAAGCGAACACAAAGTTTGTTTCTTGCTCATTAATTCAAGTATGTGTAATTTTCCATCATGTGGGTCAACAAAGAAATCCAGCTGGGAATATTGAAATTGTCTGGAAGGGGAGAGCAAGGAGGGAGCCTGAAGGACAAAACATCTGGGTCTGGAAGACCAGTCTTTCTGCTTGTATGGTTTTCCCTTGCTTGCAATTTTCTTCCTAAACAGCCTTCCTCAAGCTGGTTCCTTCCATATGTGTTGGGACTACAACACCCAAAATTCCCAATTAGCATGTTGACAAAGCTAATCTGGAACATCTGTAATTTTTTGGTGCCAGTTTTCAGGGCACCATGGGAGTTTAGAAGGCATGTGGAAGTACTTAGCAATCCTCCGGTGTGGTGGAAGTACCTACCATTCATCCAATTGGATTTTTGGATCCAAGCCAGGAATCACTCCAAGAGGAAGTGAGCAAGCATCCCCTTGATTTTCCAATAGCCCCTTTGCTCTCTTGTTATACATCACTTATACTTAGCAAATATCCTTCTAACTTAATCACAGTTTTTGCCACCTCAAAGTAATTTTTCCAGACAGCCTTCTGTTTCAAGTCCTAACTGAGTAATATAACATCCACCTATGGGGAAAGCAGGGGCCCAATTTTTTTCCAGTGTGATGGTAAATATCAATTTAACTGCAGGTGTAAATGTAGGTGGCAATATTTTGATAAAGAAAAACCCTCTTCTAGATCACATATTGTTCAGGAATTATGAGAAATGGAAACTTCCGGGGTAGAAATGGCAAACTGACGATAGCTCCACTGAGTAGAGCTGACAACAGTGAGTGGACCACCAATTTGGGATTCTACTCCAGACAAGCAAAAGGGCTTGGGATCATCCACAAGTGTTCCAGACAGATCCTCCTCAGGAGAATAGCAATAGCAATAGCAGTTAGACTTATATACCGCTTCATAGGGCTTTCAGCCCTCTCTAAGCGGTTTACAGAGTAAGCATATCGCCCCCACAGTCTGGGTCCTCAATTCACCCACCTCGGAAGGATGGACGGCTGAGTCAACCTTGAGCCGGTGAGATTAGAACCGCCGTACTGCAGATAGCAGTCAGCTGAAGTGGCCTGCAGTACTGCACCCTAACCACTGCGCCACCTCGGCTCTACCACTGCGCCATCTTGTAATAGAGTTGTCTATGGTGGATTAAGTGCTCTGGAAGATGAGAGAATGCCAACTACACTTAAATCATTGTCTATACCTTTATGGACAGAGAGTTTACATATTTCCTTCACTGGTTATTTTTGAAAATTGACTATTAATTGCTTTTTTGTTATTAAGAACCTTTGGAATAACAGATTCTATGGCACTAAGTGAGTGTCCATCAGTCATTATCAAAACAAGTTTTAAATAGAAGTTTAAGGACTTAAAATAATCATCAATAAATGCAAAAGGGAGGGTTAGAATATTGATTTTGGAAAGTTACAAATGGACTAAAAGTCCAGATAGATTTTAAATAAGATTTTGGAATTAAAGAATCCTTCCCATAGGAAAACGCTTTTGTTTTCATTCTCCGTCCCCCAAAATGGGGTGGGATAACATTTTGAAGACTGTACACTACAAAGGAACCAGAGGGAACTAAAAATTTCTGTTAAAGGAGAATAACATTTTCACTTGAGTTACTAATATAGAATGGCGCAAAATAATGTAACATTCGATGTATAGAAAATATTTGTGAACAATGGACACAGAAGTTAATTTTAAGTTTGTCTGCCATTATAAATTGACTGTCTTTGAAAATGTTAGGGAAGAGGAACAATATTTACTGGACAAAACTGAGATTCATATGTAAGTGGATTTAAAAATAGCAGGCAACAAGAATGATATAGGGAAAAAAGTTACAATAGATATACAGATGAAATCAATTTACTCCTTAAAAATTAAAAGAGATATACAAATAACAAAACCTAAAGAATGACTTGGATAAAGTTCCAGTGTTAGATTTACAAAAGAGACTTGTTAAGGTTTCAAATAATTTTGTGAGAAGGAAAAATGAAAATGAAATCAATTTCTAGAACATTATTTAAAGAGATTAGAGCAGAGTTGGGTTCCTACCAGTTTGGACTGGTTCGGTAGTAACTCTGCCGGCCACACCCCGAAGCAGTTTTGTCGGTGGTGCCGTAGGCACCGTCATCTTGCTTTTTGCTTCTGCACATGCGCAGAAGCAATTTCTTTACTATTGCACATGCGCACATAGCAAACGTGTGCGCCCCCGAAGCGCGTCCCTGAGTAAACCGGCAATAACAGAAGCCTGAACCCACCCTTGGATTAGAGATCAAGAGTACTAAAAATAAAAAAATTGGATTTTAAAGTTGATTTATTTGATCAATGTTAAAATAAATATATTATTATCTCTGGTAACCCTTAATGGGCTTTTGCAATTGGGTCTGAATTATGATGGTTTTAGGATTTGTTTATAGAAAAGAGAGAAATAGAAACAATTTGTTGTATTTTAATTTATAAAATTGTTTGTATTTGTGATGAAGGTGCGAATCATTTCTTTATAGATTTCGTTACTATATTCTTTCTATTTTTATTCCTTTTTGTTATTTTCTGTGCTTTCTATTTTTCTTCTTTATTTTTCCTTGATGGTATTGGTTTTATCGTGTTATTTGTAACGTTTAATACAATTGTTATCAAAAAAGTGAAATTATGGGAAAGCTAGCCTAAAATGTTCAGAGAAAAACTGGATTGGGGAAAGCTGTCATAGGTATGGAACAAGTAGTGTATGGACTCCTAATGCACAGCTTTCAAATGCAATAACCAGGGTAGTAGGGCATAAAATTGGAAATAGGCAATCCAAACATCAGAATTCCATTACAATTGCTGTTCCTGTCCTCTTTGAGAAACAATATGCTCCAATATCACCAGAGGGATTTTCTGCCCAAAAGATTGCATTGTTATAACTACATTTCAGAATTAAAAAGAGTGCATAGTAGTAGCAAGAAGATCTTTCCGCTAAGCTGTGTTTTACTCCAGTGCCACACTACAACAGAAATAATGGCAGTCCGGATACTAAATTGTCTCTCTAAAGCCCCAGTGTGAATACCAGGAATCCTAGCAGGGATTTTCTAGTGTCTCGGCTACTTTCTCCATAAATGATTGGGGGTCACAGCTACTGATAACAGTAACAAATATCCAGTGGTGAAATCTATTTTTTTTTTTGCCACTGGTTCTGTGGCTGTGGCTTGGTGGTGGTGGGGATCATGTGACCAGGTGGGCATAGCCAACTTTTTTTCATTTTTTAAAGCATTTTTTTCCTGCCAGTTCGGGCGAATAGGCAGGAAAAAATGTTTTAAAAAGTGGGGGGAGGGAAGCTTCCGATGATCACGCGGATCAGCTGTGAATCGCGCACTCATCAGAAGCTTTCCTCCCCACACAAACACTTTTTAAAGCATTTTTTCGTGCCTATTTGCCCAAATTGGCCGGAAAAAAATGCTTTAAAAATGGGGAAAAGCTTCCAACAATCGCACAGGTCACAGCTGAGCCAGGCGATCCTCGGAAGCTGTTTTGCAGAACCAATGACAATTGTCTCTACTGGTTCGGCTGAACCGGGCCAAACTGGGAGGATTTAGCCCCTGCAAATATCTCCCCCAAGATATGGATGAAAAAAAAATGAATGAAACAAAAATTCATAGGCCAATAGATAATTGGAGGAGAAAAAATACTGGTTGACTGATAGTAAGGTAGGTAAAGCATATCTACTTAATATATGCTACCTGTGAATCATATTATTTTCCTAGTTTTTATGCTGAAAGAACAGAGCAGTTTCTTATTTAAGGAATATTTTATGTTCAATTCATCTCCAAATATGAAGTAAAAGGGTGTTTTTTCTGTCCTGGAACACCAAGTTATATACACTGCAATGTTGCTTTGTTCTTCTAAATTCTCTCTGAAAGAGTACGTACGGTGCCATAACATTATGTCCTTGCTTTCTTAAGATCACCTACTAAGAATGCAGAGGTGGGTTCCTACCAGTTCGCACCTATTCGGTAGAACCGGTTCGTCAAATCTACCGAACCGGTTAGAAGAGGTTCCACCAGTGGACCCGGAAAGCAGGCCACACCTACAGAAGAGGCTCCAAAATTTTTGAAACCCACCACTGGTCCTTGGATATGATTATTCTACACTATCATGCTCATATTTATAAAACTCAGTGCCTCTGTGAAAGGTAAGGATGACTACTGCGTTTGTGGTGCAATCAGAACATTACGTGTGTTGAAGTTGTTTTAACGCAAACCAAAGATGCCTTTTAAAAAACAAGTTTACATCCTATTCTTATGCATGCCAGTGCTGTGTGTGAGGTAATTTAAGGTGGTTCTGACAAGTGTCGTCGGCATCGTCATATCCGGTCACATGGGTGGCAAGCCACTCCCATCCGGTCACAAGGGCGGCAAGCCACTCCCCCAAAGGAGGCCACACCCACAGAGTAGGTTCGAACAATTTTTGAAACCCACCACTGGAAGAATGGGTTCGTCACTATCTACTTTTAGGATTGGTTTGAACTTTCTAGTCTAACCTACAATTTTGGGGATTCACTGGTAGATTCTCATCCAGATACTAATTGAGTCTGATATTGTCAAGTTTCTAAGCCCAGACAAATACGTGCAGCCACTACCTGACAAGAGTCCCACACAGTTGTAGCCTCCGGCTTCCATGCAAGACTTAGCCGTGTATAATAGTACCACAATCAGTTGTGGTTTCATTTTCAGATTTCAGATTTCCATTTAGGTCTGGGTGATTTTCTAAGTAGTCTTTTCGAAAAAACCTGGCTATAAAATCCATCTACTTAGCAATGTTTCCCTTTCAGGTGATCTTGTTCACTGCAGCGGCTTGTTTAAATAATGTGGGTCTTCTCGGAAGTGTTTTGCAAAGGCTGTTTTTTTTCCCCCTCTGGATGCCTGTAAATGGGGGATGGAGAAGCCAAGCAGCTGTGAGCCAGAGTCCTTATTGTATCTCCCTGTAGACCCAGCACTGTGTTCCTCTTGGTTGGCTGCTCATGACTGAGTTGGCTAGCGTTCTCCTGGAGTCCCAAGGGTAAGCTTCACGAGGAAATAAATCCTCCTTTTTTTTTTAACTGTTTCATTTTTGCCTCCACACCAGGTAAGTGACAGACTGCACACGCTGTGCATCTTCATGCGCTGGTTAGGGCTCATTGAAAACCCACTCCTGCACAAAGGCGGTGAGAGGTGACCACCTCAGCAGACAGGCCAGCAGGCATTGTGAATATAAGTGGTAGTGACTCCAGTGAAGATCTCTGGGGTCGTTTAAGTGTAAGTGAATGATCAAAAGGGGCAACTGTGCACTTTTGCACTGAAATATGCTGCAATGCATTACTAAGTTCAAACTAGCCCTGGCTAAAATCTTCTTGCTTTTGCAGGGCATATAAAAGTGGAACCGGCTTCCGAGATCTGCGAGTGGACACTGCACAACGCCCAGAGGATACCATACGAGGATAAATTATGTATTGTAAAGATTGCTTGGAAGTGGGAGATATTTCCAATGTAATCTACAGAATCCCCTACATAGTTAGCAATAGCAATAGCAGTTAGACTTATCTACCGCTTCATAGGGCTTTCAGCCCTCTCTAAGCGGTTTACAGAGTCAGCATATTGCCCCCAACAACAATCCGGGTCCTCATTTCACCCACCTTGGAAGGATGGAAGGCTGAGTCAACCTTGAGCCGGTGAGATTAGAACCGCTGAACTGCAGATAACAGTCAGCTGAAATGGCCTGCAGTACTGCACCCTAACCACTGCGCCACCTCAGCTCAGATTGTCCCTGTGACTATGTAGGACAGACAGGGAGGGAGATCTGATTGCAAAAACACACGTAAGCGGTCAGACGGGGCGACCTGAATGCACACTGCAATCAACAAGGACATACATTTCATTTTGCAGCTACTAAGATTGTTGGATGAGCAGGAACAAAAACAGCCAGAAAAGTAATTGAAGCCTGGGAAACAGGTCATTTGACAGACAACAGGAGTGGTGATTTACCACCAATTTACCAGGTACGTAAGAAGCAAGGGCTTGGAAGCACAAGAAAGCAACAATTTAATGGCTAGCCATAAACACCTCAATCAACATCTAAAAATACATCATATAAATACCCCACACAGAACAGCTCAAAGCACACACTCTGCTAAAGACAAGTTCCCTGAAAAAGGTCTCCAGCATGAATCCGAAAGCTCAGGAAATAAAACCCCTGGTCCCGGTGACTGATCCAAAATGGATCCTTCAACATTATCCTTCAACAATGAGCCGAGGTGGCGCAGTGGTTAGGGTGCAGTACTGCAGGCCACTTCAGCTGTCTGTTATCTGCAGTTCAGCGGTTCAAATATCACCGGCTCAAGGTTGATTCAGCCTTCCATCCTTCCGAGGTGGGTGAAATGAGGACCCAGATTGTGGGGGCGATATGCTGACTCTGTAAACTGCTTAGAGAGGGCTGAAAGCCCTATGAAGCGGTATATAAGTCTAACTGCTATTGCTGCTGCTAACTGCTATCCTGGAACATGGATATTCATCTTTATTTTTAATAGGACTTAACCTAGGGCCCTGGTGCAGAACACTTCACCTTGAAGCTGTGTCTAGTTCTATTATTGATATGATTATAACTGATCCATAAAGACATGAGCTGACAGAAGTCTCAGATTATAGCCCTGTGGTCAAGAGATGACCCTTTGGTTTCCAATGATAGATTCCTTTGATAGAAATATGGGACCTATGTGCCGTATCTGACTTTGATATGTAAAGATTCACCTTGGAAGTAAGAGATTATCTCACAGACTGGAAGTAGGTCAGAGGAAAGTTATCAGGAAACACTAAAATAAAATTAGCTAAACGTTGCTGGTAAGGTTGACAGTTACAGATGATTTTTAAAAGCTTGGAGTCATTAATCCTAGGAGAAATTGACATTTCATAAGATAGGCCAAAACAAGGGACAATCAGAGAATGTAGAATACAGATTTGAAGGAAGTATTGCCTTCTCCACTCACTGATAACAGAAAGGCATCCTCTGTAAAGGATAAAAATGAGGACTATTTCAAGATTGAAATTCAACTTAGTCCAACATTTTATTCAAAGTTTTCATCTTTCTAAATATACATTTCAGCTCAGCAGATACGTCCATCTTTCCTAGATCTGTCATCTCTCTGACTTGGGTTTTACTGTTTCCAAAGCTTCACAGTGTAATTCCCTCTTTGTCTTGAGTGAAAATTTGTCCAACTCCAAGTATTGAACCTCATCGTTCCTAACTTCCCCTTTTTCCCTCTTCATTCCATGCCTAAATCTTGTTAAAAGAAAAGATTTTCTTTCGAAGTATATAATAATGTGTAAAAAATGTTGCCTAAAACAGTTTTTTTTTTACATAAAATAATTAAGATTGCAAATGTGAAATGCAGGCATTTAGACTTATTAAAATTTACAACCACATCATATGACGCAATAATTAAATATCATAATAGCTTCCTTCCTTTATAATGGTCTACAGACATTCAACCTTTCTTTCGTTTGTAAAATAACACAAAAGAAAGAAAGGTGGATTTAACTAAATCTAAATCAGCTTTATGCTCTATAAGCAGCTAACACTACAGGAAAAAGGCAGTTTTATTGACGTTTCCATTTTTACCATAGATGCTTTTTATTCAGTGACATCATTTATTGGAAGTGTAATAGCACAACCAATGACATTTCTACTGAACATGTTTTTTTAAAAAAAATTCAAAACGAATTTCTCAGATATTTGCAAAAAAAAAACCCACCAAAAACCCTACAAGCAGATTTGAATCTTTAATCACCTGCTAGGAAACACAACTAGGAGGAATGTTGAGAGTTACTTCCTACTTCATTTCAAACGTTTTCACATCACTTTTTGAAAGTCCACTCATCAGAACTTGTAATAACATACTTATTGTATCTGATGTTAGGAATCCATCCTTTGTAATACTTCCTGACATAATTGTAGCTTTTGATACATTCAATCACAAGATCTTTCTAAATCACTTTGAAAAATACGATGGTCTTTCAGCTTCTGTTATTCAACAGTTCAAATCTTATTATAACCATCGACAACAGTTTGTTAATATAATTTCTTTCCATTCCTCCTCTTATATTGTCATCTGGAGTCATCTGTTACAATGTCATCTGGAATCCCATTGGAATTGGTTCTGAGTTCCTTGCTCTTCTCCTTTATCTATCTGCTACTGTTAGAAGCTACAATATCTTATATTTTGTGATATGAGTTCTCTTATCATACTTTAGCTGCCACGAGGCAGTTTAATTTTCTATTTCTTGTAGCCACATAGAGGGATCGATATGTAATGCTTTATCATGGACTGAGCAATGTAGATTGAACGAAGCAATTTATGTATGGTAAAACTTTGCTATTACATCTTCTTCTGCTTTTCTAAGCATCTTTACAACCTGATGCACCTGCTCCATATTTAAAAAAATGACTTAAGACATCCAAGATACTATTGAATTTTTATGTGCTTTAAAAAGTCACAAAGCAAAGCTGCAATTGTTCATTTGATTGATTTATCAATTTGCATTCCTTCTGGAGTTTAAGGCAGCTTGAACAGTACAAGGTGCTTACGACTACAAATGACTACAAACTTACGACTACAAACGACTACAAACTTACGACTACAAATGAGCCCCAAATTTCTGTTAATAAGTGAGATATTAGTTAAGTCAGTTTAGCCCCTTTTTCCTACCTTTCTTGCCACAGTTGTTAAGTGAATCGCTACACTATAGTTGATAAGTTAATAACCCAATCATTAATGCTTCACCATTAATTTTGCTTGTCAGAAGGTCACAAAAAGTGATCACGTGATCTTGGGGCACTACAACGGTCGTAAATATGAACCAGTTGCAAAGCATCTGAATTTTGATCACATGGTCATGGGGATGCTGGAAAGATTGCAATCAGAGGTGGTATTCAGTCAGTTGTCTCCGGTTCGGGTGAACCAGTAGCGGTGGCTGTGGGAGGCTCCGCCCACCTTCCCCAACATTAATGCATGAGTACTGCACAAGCGCAGAAGGTGGTGCGAATACGCAGATACGGTATGCGTGCTCACATTTGCAAACCAGTAGGGAAGGTAAGTGAATCCCACCGCTGGTTGTATCTGTGAAAAACAGTCATAAGCAGAGGTGGGTTCCTACCAGTTTGCACCTATTCAGTAGAACCGGTTCGTCAAATCTACCGAACCGGTTAGAAGAGGTTCCACCAGTGGACCCGGAAAGCAGGCCACACCTACAGAAGAAGAGGTTCCAAACTTTTTTGAAACCCACCACTGGTCCTTGGATATGATTATTCTACACTATCATGCTCATATTTATAAAACTCAGGGCCTCTGTGAAAGGTAAGGATGACTACTGCGTTTGTGGCGCAATCAGAACATTGCGTGTGTTGAAGTTGTTTTAACGCAAACCAAAGATGCCTTTTGAAAAACAAGTTGACATCCTATTCTTATGCATGCCAGTGCTGTGTGTTAGGTAATTTAAGGTGGTTCTAACAAGTGTCGTCGGCATCTTCATATCCGGTCACATGGGTGGCAAGCCACTCCCATCCGGTCACATGGGTGGTAAGCCACTCCCACAAAGGAGGCCAGAGTAGGTTCGAACAATTTTTGAAACCCACCACTGGTCATAAGTCACATTTTTCAACACCATTGTAACTTTGAACAGTCACTAAATGAATTGTTGTAAGTTGGGGGCTATGTGTAAATCAAACTATTGGTCCACATAAATTAGTATAAGCAACCTGGAGCAGGAACAGCTCTTTGGGAATCCACCTATGGGTTGAAATATTTTGCACAATACATATATTGTGTATTTTATCAGTCGGCTATAGGATTTTATAATAAATGCATTAATGTTAATTACAATATGTCTGTCTCATTAAAAAAAATCCATACATTTAAATAAGGAAAGGTGGACAATTCAATCATGAAAGAAGTTACCACGTTGTCTAAGGTAAAAGGTTAAGTTGAGCTATGCTTGCCGAGGTGGCGCAGTGGTTAGGGTGCAGCACTGCAGGCCACTTCAGCTGACTGTTATCTGCAGTTCAGCGGTTCTAATCTCACTGGCTCAAGGTTGACTCAACCTTCCATCCTTCCGAGGTGGGTGAAATGAGGACCCAGACTGTGGGGGCGATATGCTGACTCTGTAAACCGCTTAGAGAGGGCTGAATGCCCTATGAAGTGGTATATAAGTCTAACTGCTATGGCTATATCAATCTGTCTAACACGGGGGTGTCAAACTCGCATTGTCACAGTGAGGGTCACATGACATATCGTGACTCCCCCCTTCACTAAACTGGGCGTGGCCATGGTCAGCGCATGACACATCTGGCCCGCAAGCCATTAATTTGACAGCCCTAATCTAACATGTTGCTTCCACTAGAAGGTAACCAGAAGCCTGTGAGAAGGCCCAACCTGTCACAAAACAGGGTTTTAAAAAAATGGTGTTGCTTTCTAGCAATTGATTTTTTAGGTTGTAGGGAATTAAACTAACCCTGGTTTGAATGTTCCCATTAACTTACTGACATCTATATTTAGCAGAGGAAAGACTGGGTGTGTGAGAGAAGGAAGAAATAGCTAGAGTTTCAGGCTACAATAGTAAATATGCATTTTTAAAACATTTTCTTTTCATAGAAAGGAAAAGGAAAAAGGAGTGAAGTACTGCTGCAGAAAGTAGAGAGCCTAAAGCAGAAACAGAGAAAGGGAAAAAGAGGTAATTTTTTTTTGCTTGCTATCTCTATTCTCCACTCCCCTACTAATATTCATGAGAAAATATGAGGGGAAAAAATACTTTTGGAGCAGTAGCTGGAGGAAGGCAGTGTAGGGTATTATTTACTTGATGCTTCTGATGGTCTTATGTTTCACTCATTTGTCAACTATCATGCATAAATGTACAGCCAAGAGCATCTTTCTAGCAAGCAAATATCATAATTTAACTGTATGGTTTTTGAAGAAACATGATGAATATCCTACTGGTCATGTTCATTTTGGTATTGGATTTCTGGAGGTGTCCAGCAAGGGAAAGGAGAGAGATGTTTTGGAGTCTCACAGAAGCAAATATATTTAGCTCAAGGCTGAAGTGTGGAGTTCTTGGTGCTCTCTGAACTTGCTTGTCTGCATGAAGACTTTCCACTAAGCAGGTAAGTAACATCAGCACCGCATCATCTTGTGTCCTTTATCAACATTTTAGCAATCTGGTTTGAGTGTAAAACTCACTTCTGAATGTTTGTGTGTTTGTGAAAGTATTGTTCTTCTCTAGAGACATTAGATCAGAGGTGGGTTCCTACCAGTTCGCACCAGTTCGGTAGAACCGGTTCGTCAAATCTACCGAACCGGTTAGAAGAGGTTCCACCAGTGGACCCGGAAAGCAGGCCACACCTACAGAACAGGTTCCAAAATTTTGTGAAACCCACCACTGGTCCTTGGATATGATTATTCTACACTATCATGCTCATATTTATAAAACTCAGTGCCTCTGTGAAAGGTAAGGATGACTACTGCGTTTGTGGTGCAATCAGAACATTGCGTGTGTTGAAGTTGTTTTAACGCAAACCAAAGATGCCTTTTAAAAAACAAGTTGACATCCTATTGTTATGCATGCCAGTGCTGTGTGTGAGGTAATTTAAGGTGGTTCTGACAAGTGTCATCAGCATCTTCATATCCGGTCACATGGGCGGCAAGCCACTCCCATCCAGTCACATGGGCGGCAAACCACTCCCACAAAGGAGGCCACACCCACAGAGTAGGTTCGAACAATTTTTGAAACCCACTACTGCATTAGATATTGGAAGATTTGTTGTTGTAGTTCAGTCACTAAATCATGTCCGACTCTTCACAACCCTATGGATCATAGCAACTCAGCCCCCTGTCCCCAGTCCTCCACGGTCTCCCTGAGCTTGCCAAAACTCATGCCCACTGTGGTAATGACACTATCTAACCGTGTCATCTTCTGTCCTCTCACTCTCTCTCCTTTTGCCTTCTCTCTTTCCCAACACCAGAGTCTTTCCCAATGAGTCCTCTCTTCGCATTTGGTGACCAAAGTATTTGAGCTATATTGGAGGATACTACAGTGCAGTAAAAATCTGATGCTGCAGAGCTGTATTTCAGTATCAGATTTTCTTTTACCTACTGAAATCAAAATTAGTTTACTGTTCTGGATGGTTCACTCTATTCATTAATTTAAGCAGGGTCACCAGCCTCTCTCTTTAGTGCATGTTAGGGTAGTCTGCTAAGATTCTCCTAAGAAACTTCCATAATGCCTCAGGGCAGTCTTTCCCAACATGACTGCTTCTAGATATATTGGATTATGATACCCACCATGGTTGTACTAACTAGAGATACCAAGTTCAGGAAAGGTGCCTTGAAGCTATGAAAAGCTAGTCAAGTGAAATTTATATTTGTGTGTGCGCGTGTATTCCCCATCTAGGTAAACTATCTTAGTAGCCACCTAGAGTAAATGCTGACTCCTTAGCTATAGAAATTTAATAAAGAAAAAAAACTACATGTTTGAATATTCTCAAACAACTTTTCTGTGGAAGAGATTGATAGCTCTCAACCAACGGTGGGTTTCGAAAATTGTTCGAACTTACTCTGTGGGTGTGGCCTCCTTTGTGGGAGTGGCTTGCCGCCCATGTGACTGGATGGGAGTGGCTTGCCGCCCATGTGACCAGATATGAAGATGCCGACGACACTTGTCAGAACCACCTTAAATTACCTCACACACAGCACTGGCATGCATAAGAATAGGATGTCAACTTGTTTTTTAAAAGGCATCTTTGGTTTGCGTTAAAACAACTTCAACACACGCAATGTTCTGATTGCACCACAAACGCAGTAGTCATCCTTACCTTTCACAGAGGCCCTGAGTTTTATAAATATGATCATGATAGTGTAGAATAATCATATCCAAGGACCAGTGGTGGGTTTCAAAAATTGTTGGAACCTCTTCTGTAGGTGTGGCCTCTTTTCCGGGTCCACTGGTGGAACCTCTTCTAACCGGTTCGGTAGATTTGACGAACCAGTTCTACCGAATAGGTGCAAACTGGTAGGAACCCACCTCTGCTCTCAACCCACCCTCTTGGCTGAATACTGTGAAAGAAGTCCCATAGATCTATTGCAAAATGAAGCCATACATCCCATTTAAAACAAAACACAGTATATATATGTTGAAATTCAGTGTGTCAGAAACTAGTTTCCCAGACCGAGAAGGTAAATAGGCAACCACCATTTAGAACTGCTGTAGGGACATACAGTGGCTTTCTATGACATACAAAGGTGGCAGATTTTGATTCCAAGAGGATGAAAAGAGGGCATCCACACTCATTGACAGCGGTTATCAAATCTTTGATGTGGTTTCAGGCTGTGAAGTTATAATGAAGTTTCATTTCTGGGCACGATGTTGAGTTTTTTTGGAAGTTCAAGCTTGCAATGAGAAAGCTGACAGGTATTATTTCAGCAGGCTTGAACCAAATAAAGCAAGAAACCCTTAGGCCTGGCTTGTGATTTTAGGTAGTCCTTAATATAAGTGGCTTCAGAAGATTCTTCTACATCAGTAAAGTTTTGATTATGGGATCTTCCAGCAAGCGCGGAGACAGTTTAAATTAAGAGTACGATGGAAAATGTAGTTAACTGTTTACCCTTAGGGACACCTAAAAACACCACAGTTTTCAGCCTAAGTCGGGTAACAGTTTTACAGATCTATAGTCAAAATATATTTTGGTGTACAATCTTCAGTTACCGTATATCCTGGTTTTTAAAAAATGGCATTTTTAACAGGGTTAGTTTTCTATGATTTGACTGTACTATCTCTCAATTTTTTCACGACCGAAATCGCAACTTTTATGTCGTTACTTAATTATTGCAAGTAAAGAAATAGCACCAAAAAAGCTTCAATTTTTTTTCCCCTCTAAAATATGGCATGTGGACTATGTAGTAACATTCTTTGAAGCATTACCTCTATGACATTTCTTTTTCTCTGTCTGAGCTTCATGGCTGATGGGCTTTGACAAGACCTTGAAAGTAAAGTAATCTTTCTTAGAAGAAACTCTTGATATAGTTGCTCACGTCTATTGATCTATTGGACTGCAGGAAATGTATGCCTAATATTCATAATTAATTAATTTCACTTATTTTTTTTACAAAGGGCAATGAACAAGCTTAAAGAATGTTGGCCCAAATTTGGAACTGTGCCAGAGATTTTAAGCCTCACACATCTCATTGAAACAGGTAATGAATCAAGCAGGGAAATAATAGTTATAAAAATGATAGGTCACTGTCTTTTCCAAGTAAATTCTCCAGGTCCACAGCAGAAATGACCCTAATGGGCTTTACTAGTTTGTTCAATAAGGGCCTCCTCAAATTCCATCTGTGAACATTTGGTCAATCGTTTTATGGAAAAAGGGATATTTCTCCAAGTTCATATTAATTTTTATGCACATCTGTCTGCCAACCTAATCCTTACCCACATGTCATTTCAATTAAAACTAAAAGAACATATCAAAACTTGGGTTCTCTCTCTCTCTCTCTCTCTGTCTCTCTCTCTCTCTCTCTCTCTCTCTCTCGTGTGTGTGTGTGTGTGTGTAATGGTTTGTGTGTTTTATTTGACATCTTGAAGATAAAGTGTAGATTTTTCACTACAAAAATAGATTTGGGTTGTTATTTATTTCAAGCGGCAAATACTCTGCCTGATATAATGGATGCAACTGTCACTTCCTTGTTGTATACAAAATGACCATCTTTGCTTGTATAAACAGTTTTGCAAGAATAAACATTCAGGACAAGTAGAAAAATGATGAAACGTTAGAGGAGACAATTATACTTAACTTATTTCACGTAGAGGAGGAGAGAGTTATACTGTACTTAACTTATTTCATGTTTGCTGGAAAATCAACAAGTAATAGACCATTTTTAATGATTTTCTCATGTAATCCCAGACTAAATGCAATCAACTTCTTTATTTTAAATAATTACAGTGGTTTTCAAACAGCAGCGGGCCCCAAATTTACATTTTAATCACAGCCTATTAATAAGAAAGGGAAATAAGACAATGATGACAATTGCAAATGTCAAGCGGTTTAATCATCCTTAACATTAAAAGACCGCTGTAACTTTAAGAATCCAGCTTAGCTGACTTTGAAGCTTAAGTTTTTATTTTTCTGCTTTATTGCATGCTTCAAAACTACTTGGACAAATACAAAACAAGAATTACAGTGCGCCATAAGTTATTTTAATATCTTGTAGCGGTGTGTATATCCAATGTAATCCCAAGGCTATTATTAAGGTTCCATGTTTGTGTGAAAATGTCAAGATGTTTCGAGTGACTACATGCTCTAAATTATCTATAACTGTTACTTTATGGCTAATAGGCACTAAAATTACTTTAAAACAGAAATGTAAAGTTATATTTTTATCTTTTTGACACACAATAAAGCTTGTTTATGAGGTATATTTCCTCAAGTATTAGTATAATGTTTACAAAAGTACTTGATAGTCAACTGTGAAACAGCACTATCAAGACAGTTATTTGGATGATAATGGTTGAAAAGCATTAAAAGAGTTGTTATGCAAAAGAAGTCAATTTTTTTAAAAAAAGTCTTGCTCTCCAATTACTTTTTAAGAAATCTGGAGTTTTATGATACATCCTGTTCTTAAATCTTTTAATTTAGAAGTGACATGAATTTAGAGTTAGTTAAATTAAATGTATACTAGATTAACTTCGAAAAGATATTGTTTTACATAAGAACAAATGCCTAACTTATAATAATGTCAAAATATGATGTTAATACTGATGTTATACATTCCGTGTTTCCTAGGAAAGACAGTTTAGGAAATGAAGATAATCTAGATGCAAAAAGAACATTTCATTATTTCCCGTGAAGCCATTTATCAAAGGCTAAAATGAGAAATACTTAACATGCAGATGAAGAATGTTTGACTCTGCCAGGTACTGAGTAAATTGCATTGACACAGAGCATGTTGACAAAGAGAGCCATCTAATTGTCTGAAAATTGAAAAGAATATAATCAATTTTACCAACATATAAGAAAGTGACTTAGTGTGTGCCCTTACAAAACAGTATTTATGTGTCACAATGAAATTCTTCTCACAATAGCTTTAGTGAGAATTGTATCCCTGTTAACAGTTTGGAAGGAAAGTGTGAAAGACTTTTGATTTTAATACATAATATGCATGTCTTATAACCTCCCTCCTTCCCTTCCTTCCAGCTTAGCTGAAATAATCCTTCCTTCCATCCTTCCATCCTTCCATCCTTCCATCCTTCCATCCTTCCATCCTTCCATCCTTCCATCCTTCCATCCTTCCATCCTTCCATCCTTCCATCCTTCCATCCTTCCATCCTTCCATCCTTCCTTCCATCCTTCCTTCCTTCTCCATATATTTTCAGTATACTTGTCTTAATTTTGTTACTTTTAAACGCTAACTTCAGTTCTTAGGCATGTTCATGATATTTTATTTCGGGTGTGATTGGAATACCATATTTACACGTTTCCCTTATATATTTTCTGCGGTAAACTCAGAATACTGCACAAGGGACTATTCCCCATTTTATACACAAAGACCCTGAGAAGCAAATTAAGATTTCTATTTTGTACATTGTTTATATAGAATTTGAGGTTAAGAAACAGATCTATTCATCAATCCAAACTGAGACTGTATGGTTATCTTTTTTTATAATACTCAGATAGAACAACTCTCCACAAAATTTGTAATTTTTAGTAGCAACCAAATACAATTCCACTTTTTCTCGGCTTGACTCCATAGGTAAACATTCCGTTTAGTTGTAGATTTTTGGTTTGGTTTGGTTACGGTCTACCCAAAACTGTAAATATAATTATAAATGAAATAAAAAATTGTGCATTAAAAAAAACTGAATAAAAGCACAATAAAAGCAATCTGACAGATGTGTCCATCTTTCTCAAATGCAGATCTATTTCTTGACCTGGATAGTAAAATAAGAAGCAATTTCTGAGTAAAGAAACATGTGTCTGAGTCCCAGAACGCTTGGATAAGAATTTCTATTCTTTTCTATTTTTATAAAAGTTACCCAAATTCACAAACTCATCATCTTGGAAAAAAAAATGAAGTAGGAAAAAGTGAAACTGACAGATTCATTGATCCAGGCAGTGGTGAGCTCGACAAAGCTTAAGTCTGAATTCCTGTCTATTTAACCATGTTTGTGGTATTGAATTAGAGTTGTCACATCTTCTTTGTCAAAGGCTGCTCATCTTCAACAGTGACGTGTTGGGAAAGTGCAACATGATCCTCTCTGTACTGGGAATAGCTGCATCTAATGAATTTGGTGGGAACAGATGGTTGAGGGTTTTGTTCATTTAACTTCTTTCATACAAATTTATCAAATGTGCAAACTTCTGCATAAACAGAGAGCATAGAGCTTGAAACTTGAAATGTTAGAATTTGGAGGGCTGGGAGAAGCCAAGCAAACAGATTTATCCAGACCTACAGTGTGTTCAAGTAGCAGACGATTAGAAGGCATAGTGGAGTCAGTTTAGTTTAGTTTAGTTAGTTTAATAAGATTTGTATGCCACCCACTCCCTTGGGACTCTGGGCGGCTTACAGGCAAGGTAAAAAGAAACATTTAAAAGTTAAAGCTAAAAAGATACAATTATTAAAATTCTACATCGTGCATTCCGTCTAAGTGGGGCTGGATATTAATCAACAGCCCCAGGCCTGCCAGAACAGCCAGGTCTTGGTGGCTTTACGAAAGGCCGGGAGAGTGGAAAAGGTCCGGATCTCTATGGGTAGATCGTTCCATAGGGCCGGCGCAGCTACAGAGAAGGCCCTCCCCCGAGGAGCCGCCAGGCGGCATTGTCCGGTCGACGGCACCCGGAGGAAACCCAACCTGTGCGATCTTGTTGGTCATTGGGAGGTAAATGGCAGGAGGCAGTCTCTCAGGTAGCCAGGTCCTAAACCATGTAGGGCTTTAAAAGTAACGACTAGCACCTTGAAGTGCGTCCAGAGACCAATGGGGAGCCAGTGCAGCTCGCGGAGGATGGCTGTAACATGGGTGTATCTAGGTACACCCGATATCGCTCACGCGGCTGCATTCTGGACCAACTGCAGTCTTCGAACACTCTTCAGGGGCCGCCCCATGTAGAGTGCATAGAAGGGATCAGATGTTTTTGGTGAAATAAATTGGTGGGCCTAACTGTGTTAAATTCTTTTTTCCACATCAGTTCAAAGGGATGTCTGGGGAGATTCTTCATCAATCCTAGTCATGGTTGTCCCAAAGGTGCTTTTTCAAGAGGCAACTGACTTTCTGGTTTTTCTTTGAAGGCGTTTCACTTCTCATCTAAGAAGCTTCCTCAGCTCGGACTGGATAATGGGGAATGGAAGGATCTATACTCCTTGCAGACAGCTGGTCATTTGCATCCTTTTACAGAGTTGTTGACGCCACATGGCGATGTATCTGTGTCCTCAGGGTCACAGGCTGAGTCAACCCTGAGCCGGTGAGATTTGAACCGCTGAACTGCTGAACTGCAGTCAGCTGAAGTAGCCTGCAGTGCTACATTTAACCACTGCGCCACCTCGGCTCATAGGTTTGTTCTCCTATGTTCTGCCATGTGTTTATGAAGTGAAACAACCAATCTTTCCATTTCCCACCATCCTGTAAGAGCTGAAGAATGAATGGATGGATGAGAAGCAAAACATCTTCAGTGAAAAACTGGAAAGTCCAGTTGCCTCTTGAAAAAGCACCTTTTGGGACAAGAGCCGAGGTGGCGCAGTGGTTAGGGTGCAGTACTGCAGGCCACTTCAGCTGACTGTTATCTGCGGTTCTAATCTCACCGGCTCAAGGTTGACTCAGCCTTCCATCCTTCCGAGGTGGGTGAAATGAGGACCGAGATTGTTGGGGGCGATATGCTGACTCTGTAAACCGCTTAGAGAGGGCTGAAAGCCCTATGAAGCGGTATATAAGTCTAACTGCTATTGCTATTGCTATTGCTAAATGTGATTAATTCAGTGTCTTTAATAGACTTTCAGTCCACCAGATATCTGTACGAGGCTTGGCAGCTTTAAGAAGAAACTACAGCTAAACAAATACAGATAGATAGATTGGAAAGTCTTATAAATCAGTTGAGGATATTCTGCTACTACTTTATATAAGACCTGCATTTAAAATATCATGTGCAGTTCTGGTCACTACTTTCTAAGACAAACATTGCCGGAACTGAAAACTTACAATGGAGAGCAAACCATATGATGTAAAATATGGGGAATGAGAATTATAAAGACAGATGAGTATATGAAAGATGGAGCCCTAATGTGCAGGATTGAGTGCTTCTATTAAGGAATCGTGCTCTCAAAAGTCAGTAACTCAACACTCCTGATTTCTCTTAGAGGCAGTAAGTGCATGAGCTGAAAGAAATTAGTTCACATTAGCAGCACTCTTCGGAAAAATCAGAAAATTATGTCAGCAGCATTATTCCCAGCTAAGCCTTAAGAGGGCATTTTCATGGGAAAGAGAGAATGGGGAAAGGGAAAACCAGAATTACATATACACTGGAAACAGCCTAAATATAACAAAGGAAAAGGGGAGAAGTTTTATTTCTAACAGAGTTTAGAGTTTAATAACATTTATATGCCGCCCAATCCCGTAGGACTACGGGTGGCTTACAATACAGAAATAAAATCAAAAAATAAAAGTACAGAAAAAATAAAAGTATCAAAAAATAAATAAACAGAAAAGTACTAATGCCAATATAAGGACCAATTCAGGTTTTTTTTTTTAAGTCAATGGATTAACGATACTTCATGAAGGAATCAGATACTTAAATCCACCAAATATTTGCTTAGCAGTTTAAGAGGTTGACCTGAGTCATATTATTAGTACATCAGATACAAGAATAGGAAATTGTTTTGGACTAATGGCATGTGTGAAATTTTGGGATAAATTGTGGGTGTTTTCATTTGTTGGAAGGAAAGGGAAAGATGGCTTGTGTCAGCCTCTGCTTTGCTGTTGCTTCGGCTGCCATGAAACGGGGAGGGAGGGCATGGTATTTGGGAGGGGTTACTCATTGTGCTGGAGGAAGGTTCTGGAGTTCAGCTGCCTGTCGGACTACGCATGCGTGGGAGATTCCCGCCAGGACTAACGGCACCGACATTCCATCTTCGTGATGCCTTTTGAAGTTATCTCACACCTGACACTTGAGAGAATTATGATTGGACTGTAACTGTGATGCCAAGGGGTGGGGAATGGGTTATTCTATATATCAATCGCTTTCGCGCCTAAATAATCAGACTTCGCTTCGCTATGCCGTTAATCATTTATAATTAGTAAAAGTACACTTGATTTCTACTCATGGAGTCTCGTGGTCTTCTTTCCTAATTATCTAATGGAGAGGATCTGACAGCTTGATTGTCCACAGAATAGCTGCCATGATAGTGTAATAATCCACAAAGCATCCATAATCAAAAGGTGTAGAATTGTTCCCCAGCATCAGGTAAAATTGCTTCCCGGGATCAACCCCTAACCTTCCAGGATGCTTCCCCTAGGACTTCCAGATTTCCTTTGAGTCTAGATTTCCTTTGATTCTTTGAGGCTATGAATCTAGAAATACACCCAGATGGTACACCACTCTTGAATGGGAAAAGCAATCCCATTCAAGATCACAGAGATGGAATGATCTCTTTGAACCACAATAGAATCCCTATCCCTAAACCCTAGGTTGCCTCCCCACAGTAGGGACAGAATCAAACAGGGTGTGTGGGAATCGGCAAGATATCTAAATGACCTGATCTCCCCAAAACAAAGAATAGCTTTCTTCAGAGCCAGATTCAACATTCTTCCTTCCTCCAGGGCAGGTATAAGAGAACACCTATAGCAGAACGGGTTTGTATATGTGGTAAAGGAGAAGTGGAAGATAATTCACATGTACTATTACACTGCGAGCTCTACAGAGCTTGTAGGTCTGCACATATTCTCCCCTTATTAGAGAGATTGCCAGGGAGGGCAGACAATTTCTATCTAGGCTTTCTCCTCCAGGACACTAACCCGGTTCCCACGTATGCAGTGGCAAAGTTCTGTGCTGCTGCAATGTCCATAAGAAAAAAATTGGCTACAGAAGTATAGCATCATACTTCTACTTAAGAGCCAAGGTGGCGCAGTGGTTAAATGCAGCACTGCAGGCTACTGCTAGATCAGCAGGTCAGCGGGTCAAATCTCACCGGCTCAGGGTTGACTCACCCTTCCATCCTTCCGAGGTGGGTAAAATGAGGACCCAGATTGTTGGGGGCAATATGCTGACTCTCTGTAAACCGCTTAGAGAGGCCTGAAAGGCCTATGAAGCGGTATATAAGTCTACTGCTATTGCATCATCTTGTACCAATTATCTGGACATACCTCTAACAATCTTTGGACCATTATGTTATTATCCGCTTTTAATGTCGATACTTTTTAATTATATTTTAATGTTAGCATTTTTTTAATATAGTGTAAAAACAAATGTGTATTGCTGGTCTTTGACCGTAATAAAGATTTTACTTACTATCCCTAAACCCAGAGGCTTCCCCGAAGGACATCATTGTTAGCGGTATATCTGAAAGAACCAGGAATACAATGGTGGATGCACCACTTTCATCCCAGCTCCGCCAGAGGTCATCTAGACCTAATGAAAACTGTCTCTCTGCTAAATCTGGGTCTGAAACCTTACTGAAGCAGGTAAAAATAATCCACTTCTTCCAATTAGCTATTTCTTTTATAACTAGTCATCTACCATGTCCAGCAAAGGACAATGGCATATATTAAGACTTTGGCCCTGGGGAGAAATCTTACGCGAACGATATGTATGCTTGATAATGAAAGAAGATGCTGTAATTATTAATTAAAATTAATCATAATTTTAATAAACACTTTGATAAAGAAGGTTCATTTGATCTTAGACTATGATTTTCTTATCTATTTAAATAAAATGTTTTATAAAATAATATAGAGGAGGAAAAAAAATCTCATTTGATATTTAAAGCCTAAATAATGTATCAGTGATACAATCAACTGCGATCATTTTACAAATTTGATTTTTTATATCCCTATAGAATTCTCTGAGTCTGCAGCTGAGTTTATACAGTAGGACATGAAATTAGTCAGCTTTGAAATAAGCATTCAATTCAATCCTTTAGCTTCCAGATTTTGCTCTTTGTTTTCTGCACTGTAGCTTCCCAAACTCTTATTCTCAAAGATCAGTTTTTCTTTCAAATTGGAGTGCAAAATGGAAAATACTGTTTGCAATCATAACAAATACACAACATTTAACATGCATTCTGCTCACACCTGGTCCTTGGGAATATAGTTATTTGTCTCTGTCCTCTAAGGTAAGATGAGCAAAATCTAGCATAATAAAGAAGTATGATACACAAACCCCACAGAAATAATGCCACTTTATTCCCTAAATGAAATGTATTTGGATGTGTTAAATATCTTATTTTTATACACTTCAAGGAAGCTATTTTTAAAAAAAGGCAGGAATGCATCTCGGTGTGTCTATCACACTGCAAATCGTGCAAATACAGTAAAGCTCTCTCATATTAATTATTGATAAAGGATTAAAACTGTTAAAAGCACATTTTTTAGCAGACACCAAGGGCATTTTAATCTAATAGTCATATTATCTGTTAAATACAACACTTGGATAAACATTGCAGAATGATTTTTTTTTAAAAAAAGAAATCAAGTATGTGCTATTTATTCTTTATTATTAGAAACAGGAGAAACCACTTATCACAGAATCTATCTAAAAATAGGTACAATATTTGGTGAACCTTAAAACTTCCCTTATTTTCTTAAGCTTGACTGCCCTTGGAATCAATTCACCAACCGTTGCTCTATCAATGCCATTATTCTTGGAAACCGTCTCTCACATCACAGTGTCCACTTATGCTAGCAATGCAGGTTTTGCTGACAGAAATTTCTACTTCCAAAGCAGAAGTAGATGATTCTCCCTTCGATCTGGTATTAGCCCAAACAGATAAACAATGATTTGCTATTATTATTACTACAGTTGGTTTCAAAAATTGTTCGAACCTACTCTGTGGGTGTGGCCTCCTTTGTGGGAGTGGCTTGCCACCCATGTGACCAGATGGGAGTGGCTTGCCACCCATGTGACCGGATATGAAGATGCCGACGACACTTGTCAGAACCACCTTAAATTACCTCACACACAGCACTGGCATGCATAAGAATAGGATGTCAACTTGTTTTTGAAAAGGCATCTTTGGTTTGCGTTAAAACAACTTCAACACACGCAATGTTCTGATTGCACCACAAACGCAGTAGTCATCCTTACCTTTCACAGAGGCACCGAGTTTTATAAATAGGAGCATGACAGTGTAGAATAATCATATCCAAGGACCAGTGGTGGGTTTCAAAAAAGTTTGGAACCTCTTCTGTAGGTGTGGCCTGCTTTCCGGGTCCACTGGTGGAACCTCTTCTAACCGGTTCGGTAGATTTGATGAACCGGTTCTACCGAATAGGTGCGAACTAGTAGGAACCCACCTCTGTATTACCAGCATATGGCATGGTTACAATAGTCAGGAGACCACAATGCTATTGCAGAGTGGAAATTTGGCTTGCCAAGGTACCAGCCCTGATAAAGGATATGCTTGTGTGCTTCCCAAGATGTGCCATAAGAGGACAAGGTGGCTTCACATCAGAGAGAAAGACAAGCAGTTCTTCCTGCAGCAGCATCCAAGGCCCCTTCACTTTCCACAGCTGTCTCACAAGCAAACATCGCCCTGGGAAGGTTCAGAGCTTCCAGGAATCTGCCTGCCTGCACAGAGCACCAACTCATCTCCCTGTCGAAGTCGTACCTATTGATCTACAAGTAGTCTCGACTTACGACCATAACTGAGCCTAAAATTTCTGTTGCGAAGTGAGACATGTATGAAGTAAATTTTACCTCATTTTGCAATCTTTCTTGCCACCGTTGACAAGTCAAATCACTGAAATTGTTAAGTTAGCGATACAATTGTTAAGTGAACGTGGCTTCCCCATTGACTTTGCATATCAGATGGTCTTGAACGGTGATCACATAACCCAGAGACACTGCATTCGTCATAAATGTGAGTCAGTTGCCAAGGGTCTAAATTTTGATAACATGACTAGACAGATGCTGCAATGGTCTTAAGTGTGAAAAATGGTCATAATTCACTTTTTTCAGTGCCATTGTAACTTTGTACAGTCACTAATGAACTATTGTAAGTCAAGATCTACCGATACTTGTATAGGTAAAGGGAAAGGTTCCCCTCGCACACATGTGCTAGACATTCCCGACTCTAGGGGGTGGTGCTCATCTCTGTTTCAAAGCCGAAGAGCCAGCACTGTCCAAAGACGTCTCCGTGGTCATGTGGCCGGCATGACTCAACACTGAAGGCACATGGAATGCTGTTACTTTCCCACCAAAGGTGGTTCCTATTTTTCTACTTGCATTTTTATCATTTATTTATAAGTCTTTCTTCCGTAAAACCAGTTTTTAAAAAATGCTTTTGCTTTTGTTTTTAAGGTGGTAAAATAATTGAGGCCAAGTCTGCTTTTTGCATTTGTTTCGCCTTGTCTTAAGGCAAATTTGCTGATTTGCAATAACATGCTTTCGAACTGCTAGGTTGGCAGAAGCTGGCACAAGTAACAGGATCTCACTCTGTTACACGGTGCTAATTGCAAACTGCCCACGTTTCTGATCAACAAGTTGAGTGTCTTAACCACTGAGCCACTGTGTCCCTTTTTGGGTAATAAATATGTTGCTGTATTTATATGATACAAAGTGCATTGAAGCGTTAACATCAGGGGTGGGTTTCAACTGGTTCACAGCGGTCCCTGCGAACCGGTTGGTCAGCGAACCCGGAAGTAAGTAATTTCCGGGAACGGCAAAGGGCCCCCCAGTGCACCCGCGCTCCTTACCCGGTTTTGACGAGTTCTGCACTTCCAGCATGCGCAGGACACATACAGCGCCTGCGCGATCCTCCAGGAGCAGCTGGAGCATCGCACAGACGCTAGTACGCATGCGTGCGCCGCACGTGTGCACGCACGTGCCGCACGCGTGCATGAGGACACCACCGGCCCCGTTCCAACCGGTTCAGTTGGAACGGGGTGAGAAACCCAGCCCTGGTTAACATATACAGATTAGTATGGGGATCCTATGCTTGTGTACCCATCAGGCCAATGTGTTAAGGCAGCCCTGCATTGGATCAGAGAGAACTTCAGAAAATTTGAAAATATCAAGGAAAGCTAAAAAAAGCATTAAATACAAATATCCTTTAACACAATGGGAGCAAAGGCAGTAAACTGGATTATCCCAGGAGACCACTGGTAAACATCAACTAACCTTGTAGGATCTTGAAAATGATAGTTCTCAGCCAGAGAACTGAGCTCCATTCGAATGTTATTGCAAATCAACAAATTTGCCTTAAGACAAGGCGAAACAAATGTAATAAGCAGACTTGGCCTCAATTATTTCACCATCTTAAAATCAAAAGCATTTTTTTTAAAACCTGGTTTTACAGAAGAAAGACTTATAAATAAATGATCACAGCAATACTTTAGACATTTTTTTTTCTGACAAAGCTATCCAGTTAAAATAGAAGGGGGGAAAAAATGAATCCATGCCTGCAGACTGATGTGGAGATACCCTGAAGCTAACATACAAACAAGGCAGAATCACCACTTGAAAACATTCGCCCGCAGAAGCTGAAAAATATAGAAAATAAATATGTATTTGCGATGCAAAAAAAAAAAACTGCTTTGTCAGACCAAACTGCTCAAGATGTGATTCTGAGGGCTGAAAACATGGTGAGACTTCAACATTTCTGTTAGCACAGAAGAATAGAATAGAATAGAATAGAATAGAATAGAATAGAATAGAATAGAATAGAATAGAATAGAATAGAATAGAATAGAATAGAATAGAATAGAATAGAATAGAATTTTATTATTTGTATGCCTGAGAACTGAGAATTGTTGACGGCAAATCAAATCACTTATATTTTAAGCCCTACTCCAAATGTCTATCTCCAGCCTTCTCCTTCTTCCTCTTCCTCTCCATTTCATGAAAATCCATTAATTTTTGCACGTTGAGAGAATTTTTTTGTAAAATAGCACCTCCACTTATAACTCAGCATAAACTGCAGTGCCAATTCCCAGCTGCGTTGCCTAAGTAATTTAGAGGAAAAAATATACAAAAATAAAAAATAAAACTTAAAAAAAAAAACCTCTTGACACAAAATACATGCAGAATTTCTTTTTCAATGAAGATCTAATAAAGATCTAATAAAGCTCTTAAGTCTGGCTATGTAAAAAAAATGCCCTTTTCACAGCTGATAAAATACAAATTAATCCTTGGAGGATTTAATATATGCCTATTTATTACTTTCAAGTAGGGAAATAGTGCTGCAATTAATAAAGCTTGTTCGGCAGTGTAACGTTGCACTCGGATTCTCTCTTTGGAAACAAAAACACACAAAAAAAATGGTACTTGCATTTTTGCTTTCCATGTCTAGAGATGCTATTTGAGAAACTTGGATTCGCCTCAATGATAGGGGTTCCACCACAAAACCGCGGTAGACAAAAGCGCGGTCGACGAAAGCGCATATGTGACGTCATCACAGCGCGACAAAAAAGATAAAAAAATGTAAAAATAAAGCGAAAACCTTACCCTAACCCCCCCAAACCTAACCCTAACCCTAACCCTAAACCTAACCCTAAACCTAACCCTAAACCTAACCCTAAACCTAACCCTTAACCTAACGAAAAACCTAACGCTAACCCTTAACCTAACGCTAAACGTAACGCTAACGCTCTAAACCTAACCCTAACCCTTAACCTAACCCTAACCCTAAACCTAACCCTTACCTTTATGTGAATCGGCTTGCTGTAATTTAATTTTTATTTCAATTTTTCGATCTTTTTCGTCGCGCTGTGATGACGTCACATACGCGCTTTCGTCGACCGTGCTTTTGTGGAACGCGGTTTTGACGGGTCACGATGATAGGTTCGCCAAATACATTGATATTCACAAAGATTTATCTCCTTTGCACGAAACGTATGTTGGCTGGTTATCTCTGATGAGCAAAAGGAAATGATCAACCCTTTCATTCCAGACCACCAAGATGACTATTTTTAATTTTTGTATTATAAAATGATTTTTATTGTAGCGCGAATACAGGCAGTCCTCAACTTACAATCACAATTGAGACCAAATTTTTTGTTGTTAAGCAAGACATTGGTTAAGTGAGTCTTGCCCCATTTAATGACTTTTCTTGCCACAGTTGTTAAGTGAATCACTGCAATGGCCAAGTTAGTAATCCAGTTGTTAAGGGAACCTGGCTTCCCCATGGACATTGCTTGCGAGAAGGACGCAAAAGGTGATCGCATGATCTTGGGACACAAAAACGATCATAAATATGAACCAGTTACCATGCATCTGAATTTTGATCGCATGACCATGGGGATGCTGCAATAGTTGTAACTGTGAAAAATGGTCGTAAGTCACATTTTTCAGTGCCATTGTAACTTTGAATGATTACTACATTAACTGTTGTAAGTCAAGGATTACCTCTGTATTCATGTACACATGCATGTTTTTCGGCTGCAGGCAGCTCATGAGCCAAATCCCAACAAAAAAGTTTAAACATTACAAGTTAAATAAATCGAATCAAAGTTAAGAAAAAGAACCAGAGAGACTGAACGTTTTGGTATAGTCCAGCAGCAAAGTGTGCAGGTCTGTTGTGTTATGATGTAAACTTGTTCTTTAAAAGGCACCTTTGGTTTGCGTTAAAACAACTTCAACACACGCAATGTTCTGATTGCACCACAAACGCAGTAGTCATCCTTGCCTTTCACAGAGGCACTGAGTTTTAGAAATAGGAGCATGATAGTGTAGAATAATCATATCCAAGGACCAGTGGTGGGTTTCAAAATTTTGGAACCTCTTCTGTAGGTGTGGCCTGCTTTCCAGGTCCACTGGTGGAACCTCTTCTAACTGGTTCGGTAGATTTGATGAACCGGTTCTACCGAATAGGTGCGAACTGGTAGGAACCTACCTCTGCCCTTAACCTTTGGGGCACCAGGGATCAGTTCCATGGAAAGAAGTTTTTCTGTGGACCAGAGGAGGCATGGTTCTGCATACCACCTGCATCCCTTCGATGGGGCTTCGCTTGTTTGCGTGGCCCAGTTTCTGGCATGGCGCGACCCGGTGCCAGTTCATGGACTGGGGGTTGGAGACCCCTTGTCCTAGATGAATTATACAGAGAGAGAAGGCGTATGAGAACATTGTTCAAATATCTTCTCATGCACCTTGACTGTAAGGTAACAATCAGCCTAATAACCAACACCCTCAAAAGTAGCTATTGTTCTTTCTTAAAGAAATGTTGCTTGCTTTGTTTTATACTGAATCCTTAATACATATCCAACACTTATTTCAGTTGCCAAAGTCTACTTTTTGTCACATTAACAGTTGAACATTGTACAGGTCCAAATTTTGCTAGAATATCTTTTTTTTAAAAAAAAATCGAATAACATATTTGAAGAGAAACCAGACTCACATAGAACAGAAATTATAAAGAAACTTGCTTATAATTGCAGTGCTGACTTAGTTATTTTTTTTTAATACAGACTGTAATGCCAAGGCAATATGACATTATTAAAGATTAGGTGTCCTTGCCTAGTGTACTAGAAGAATGAAAGCAGAGAAGTCTCTTGGATTAACCGCAGAGCTTAGGGATTTGTTGCTAATTTGAGCCCAAGAGCTACTACACAGGTGAAGAAATCATAAGAACAATTTACTGTATTTATTAGATCGCCTTTAGGTCCAAAATGATGTTCCAGATGAATAGCAATATAACTAAAGTAATTCATCATAATTAAAAAAAGTATTTGAAAACATAGGAGATGAATCAAGGGGATCTTCAACAACTAGAAATATGCATGATTGTATATTTCCTTGGTTTTATTAGACATACTCCATACAGAGAGCCCTCGCACTTATGACCACAGGTTAGCCCAAAATTTATGTGGCTAAGTGAGACAGTTGTTAAGTGAATGTGAATGCATTTTGTGACCTTTCTTGCCACTTGTTAAGTGTATCATCGCAGTCACTAAGTTAGTAACTCAGTTGTTAAGTGAATCTGGCTTCCTGATTGAGTTTGCTTGTCAGAAGATCACAAAAGGTCAGGGGTGGGTTTCAACCGGTTCGCGGCGGTCCCCGCAAACCGGTTGGTCGGCGAACCTGGAAGTAAGTAACTTCTGGGAACGGCGAAGGGCCCACCCGCCCGCCTGCGTTCCTTACCTGGTTTTGACGAGTTCTGCGCTTCCACGCATGCGCAGGACGCATGCAGCGCCTGTGCGATCCTCCAGGAGCAGCTAGAGCATCGCACAGACGCTAGTATGCATGTGTGCACTGCACGCGTGCACGAGGACGCCGTCGGCCCTGTTCCAACCAAACCGGTTGGAACGGGGCGAGAAACCCACCCCTGCAAAAGGTGATCGCGTGACTATGGATACTGCAACCATCATAAATACGCGTCAGTTGCCAAGCCTCTGAATTTATGAATTCTTGTGACCATGGGAATGCTGCAATGGTTGTTAAAAGTGAAAAACAGTCATTAAGTCACTTTTTGCAATGCTGTTGTAACGTTGTACAGTCACTAAAGGGAATGTTGTAAATAAGGACTACCTCTTCTGTACTCTCAGCAAAATGTTCTTTAAGGCTTCCAAAATGAAGGTCTGAAATTTGTGGCAGAGTTTCTTTGCAAGTCCTTGGATCAAAATTCAGATGAAAAAAAAATGGAGAATTGCTAAATGATTCATTACTAGGCTAAACAAAGCAATGGTTTTATTCAATCTCAGGTAAGTTTCTATATTCTATTACTAGTCCACTGTGTTCCTTTAGTCAAAAATTATATGAAGTCATTGAAGTTAGATGTCAGCCCCTGCTTTGCTGTTGCTTCGGCTGCCATGAAACGGGGAGGGAGGGCATGGTATTTGGGAGGGGTTACTCATTGTGCTGGAGGAAGGTTCTGGAGCTCAGCTGCCTGTCGGACTACGCATGCGTAGGAGATTCCCGCCAGGACTAACGGCACCGACATTCCATCTTCGTGATGCCTTTTGAAGTTATCTCACACCTGACACTTGAGAGAATTATGATTGGACTGTAACTGTGATGCCAAGGGGTGGGGAATGGGCTATTCTATATATCAATCGCTTTCGCGCCTAAATAATCAGATTTCGCTTCGCTATGCCTTTAATCATTTATAATTAGTAAAAGTACACTTGATTTCTACACATGGAGTCTCGTGGTCTTCTTTCCTAATTATCTAATGGAGAGGTTCTGACATTAGATTTATTTACAAAAAGGTAGGATTAACGGCAAAAAATCCAAACTCCTTTTAAAGTTATTTTAGTCACAAAATTTGCCTGAGGTGTGTTACTACAATTGTATCCTGCATCACAACCATGCTCTGTTACCATATAGAATATTTCAGAAAATATTCGGAAAACCCTCACCTCTATTAATCATTAAAAGGAGAAAGAGCGAGAGAAGACATTTTAAGTTGTAGCATTTTATGATAAGCAACATTTCTATCCCATTTAATCTTTAGAAGCACACAGACTAATTGGGTTCCTGCAATTATGTTTAGGCAAATATAACTATAATAAAAATTCAACTGCTACTTGCTTAATCCTGTCTTCTTCTCCATCCTTTTAATAACTTTTAAAACTTCCCAACAAGACATATTAAGAATTTAAATACATTTATGATCCATTTGATTCTGATCTTCTCAGAAAATTTATTGGTTTTCTCAAATCATAGATTCCTACCTAACATTAACATTTTGCCTTATTTATTTACAAGCGTTTTAAACATATTTCCCCCCTCAAATCCAAGCTTAAGAAAAACTTAGAGGTAAAAGTTTGTGGAGATTCTCAGCCATCCAGGTCTTGATTGTCCCAAAGGAGCATTATCAAAAGAAGTTTCTTGGATGAGAAGCAAAATGTCTTTAAGGAAAAACAAGGATCCAGTTGCCTTTTGAAAAAGTTCCCTTGGGACTTGGCAGTAAAAATGATACTTCAGTCTCTTAATAAATTAAGGTTCATCTCAGTGATGGGATTCAAAAAATTTTTACTACCAGTTCTGTGGGCCGGGCAGGGGAACGATACCATTCCCTCCCCAATCCAGAGGAAGGTTACTGCAAAATCCCCATTCCCTCCCGATCAGCTGGGACTCAGGAGGCAGAGGAATGTTTAGGAATGTTTAGGAATGTTTATTATAATTTATAGGCCGCCCTTTTCCCTGAGGGGACTCAGGGCGGCTTACAAAACACAGGGAAGGGGGTACAAAGACAAAAAAACATAAGACAATACATAATATTAAAAATAGAACACAACATTCATTCATCATTCGGGAGGGGACGAACTAAGATTTTTTATCCCCAGGCCTGACGGGATAGCCAGATCTTAAGGGCCGTGCGGAAGGCCTGGGCGGTGGTGAGGGTGCGGATCTCCACGGGGAGATTGTTCCATAGTGTCGGAGCTGCAACTGAGAAGGCTCTCCTCCGCGTAGTCGCCAGTCGGCACTGACTGGCGGATGGAATTCGGAGGAGGCCTACCCTGTGCGATCTGATGGGACGCAGGGAGGTAATTGGCAGAAGGCGGTCTCTCAAATAGCCATATCCACTACCATGGAGCGCTTTATGAATGGTAAGTAGGACCTTGAAGTGCACCCGGAGATCAACAGGTAGCCAGCGCAGCTCACGGAGATGGGGTGGGGCCATTCAGAAGTGGCATTTACCGGTTCTCAGAACTACTCAAAATTTCCACTACTGGTTCTCCAAAACTGGTCAAATCTGCTGAATACCATCTCTGGTTCAACTTATTTAAAGGGTGGAGCTCATTTTGGGCCTTTACCCAATTTAACTAATTCATTAATTAAGCACATACCTCAGAATGTAGTTTTTCCACTCTAGCTAAGTTTAAGTCTGATGGTATAATATTTTACTCAGTAATCCACATCTCTCCAAAACAAAGAATAGCTTTCTTCAGAGCCAGATTTAACATTCTTCCTTCCTCCAGGGCAGGTATAAGAGAACACCTATAGCCGAACGCGTTTGTATATGTGGTAAAGGAGAAGTGGAAGATAATTCACATGTACTATTACACTGCGAGCTATACAGAGCTTGTAGGTCTGCACATATTCTCCCCTTATTAGAGAGATTGCCAGGGAGGGCAGACCATTTTTATCTAGGCTTCCTCCTCCAGGACACTAACCTGGTTACCACGTATGCAATGGCAAAGTTCTGTGCGGCTGCAACGTCCATAAGAAAAAAATTGGCTACAGAAGTATAGTTGTCATCTTGTACCAATTATCTGGACATACCTCTAACAATCTTTGGACCATGATGTTATTATCCACTTTTAATGTCAATACTTTTTAATTATATTTTAATGTTAATATTTTTTAATATAGTGTAAAAACTAATGTGTATTGCTGGTCTTTGACCGTAATAAAGATTTTACTTACTTACATCAGATGTTGATTTATTAATATATGCAGAAAGGTAGGCAGAGGGAGAGAGCAGCTTTTGGGGTAATATATTTTTTGTCTTTATGAAAATGCTTTTTCAATCTAACTCAAATAGACAAAAACATTATTCCATTTCAATTGTGTAATAATGAGCCTATCCAATCACCACCATAAACCTGGTGTTTAGGGTTCTTTCGGCCATTTAGTACTGAATGTATCTTTAAAATTAGAAAAAGAAGACAAATACATCTCTTTATTTGAAGGGCTGGAATGGTTATTTGATATTCTACCATTGTTCCTTTGTCAGTACCGCCTATATAATTTCCTGTAATGCCCAGGGTTTATTTACAGCTGGGCTGCCATATTTACTTAGGGTAAAAGAACACCTCAGCGGGAGTGAAAGCTAGTAGCAGTCCAGCACTTGGGATATTTCACTTCCTCTTCTGTCCCATTTCAGCTCATGGAGCTTTTTTGACAGACAGCACAGGAGAAAAAAAAATCTGCATAAGGAAAAGTAACTGACAGCTGGGGTCAAACTCTCTCTGTTTAATGACACTGCCAGTTACACATTTTTGAATTGTTTAAATATGAGTCTACAGCTTCAACAATCATCATCTCACTGGTTCTACTTTTCATACCCAACAGCCAGGAAACTGACACGTAATTACACACTTACTGATGGTATCGGCGGTGCCGATAATTAAAACTGCCACGGGAGGATTGCTATTGCTACTCTACAGCTGGGATGTTATCAAGAGGTAGAAACTCCAGCAGCTTTTAACACTATCTTCGTGCAGGTGGACCATGGACACTGGTGATGTAGTAATAGGAAGGCCTCAGCACATCATTCACAATGTCTCACACAAATGAAGAAAATCTATTAACAATCCAATAAGTGAAATACAAACACAATGACCCAAGGGTTAAACTGTCTGGGTGGACTTGGAACTCAGATGTATTGTTCTTTTTTTATTCCCCGCCTTCCTTTTTCGTTCTGTATATTTCTGCTTCAATGCAAAAGAAGCTTAGTTGAGTAACTCTTTCTGATTAAGAGACCCGTGTTGATGTTTCAGATAAAAACATAGATTGGAGAAAAATAATTTCTCTCCTGATTTTTAGTAACAAATGTTGATACTTAGAAATGAACCAGGTGTTATTCTCAAGGAATTGCAAGTTTTGCCCACAATTTGGATGGAAATGTTACTAGACAATGAAACTCCTTTACGATTGGACACAAGATTTCTTCAAATTATGGTAGGTGTAGCCTGAAAAGAAACAGGGCAACTTTACTGTTGTATAGACTGAAAGTTAATCATCACAAACCAGACCTAAACTCTTGCCTATATTTCTTTGTAACACAAGAAAAGTTTAACCTTGCTGTGCACTGATGTCATATTTCATCTGCTTTCAAATAATTTCCTATCTTCAGATTCAGGGTTTTATAGGTTTGTGTAGGTTAGTAATAGCAATAGCAGTTAGACTTATATACCGCTTCATAGAGCTTTCAGCCCTCTCTAAGTGGTTTACAGAGTCAGTATATCGCCCCCAGAGTCTGGGTCCTCATTTCACCCACCTCGGAAGGATGGAAGGCTGAGTCAACCTTGAGCCAGTAAGATTTGAACCGCTGAACTGCAGATAACAGGTTGGTTGGGTTCCTGAAATTCTAATATTTTTAAGATGTGATTAAGATTCTTAGTTTTCCATTTTTATTTAAAATGTCTAATGTTATCTGTCAGCAAATCCCAGAGTCTGGTGTAATTAGCATGTTCATTTGAAAACCAGATATTTACATCTGAAAAGATACATATAAATTTTGTTCTGGCAGAGAACGGATGTACAGGCTAACCACTGTACATCTGTATTTGCAAGTCTGCAGTGTGTCTTGATAGTTCAGCCAGGATTGCAATCTCATAATATAGTAGTCACATCATACCCTCATCACAGATACTTTTTTTCTTCATTAGAGATACAAGGTAGAAATGATTAAAGTTAAATAAAAAAAAATTCTGAGCAAAGATTTTCAACCGAACTCTGGATAAATGTTTTCAAGACAAATTTTCTTTAAACAGAAATATATTTTGTTAATATTTTAAACAAAGGGGAAGAAAGACAGAATTCAGATTACAATTGAAACTGAATTTGTGTTCTCAGTTAAGAAGAAATTTAAAGAAATCAGAGGGGAGGAAAGCTAGACACCCTTTTCACACAGATTTAGCTGAGTACATTATTTTAGAATGCCCGTCAGCCTTAAGATGAGCCTATTAATAATAGTGTATCCTAAATTTATCCAGTTGGACATCTGTATTGAGGCAGAGATGACATATAAAGTGCCTAACATATAAAGTATCATTCTTCTCATAAAGTTTGACTGAATGGCAAACTCTAAAGCTAAGAGATGGTTTTGAGCCAATAGACTACAATCAGGTGCTGCGTAAACTTCCTTGGAGAGTTGTGCCAATCCCTTTCTATTCCAGCTGGCATTCTTCCTGCTATTCCGGTCTTGTCCTGTGATTAGAAACTGGTACCCTGGCCAAGATAAAGAGTATTACTCAAGATTCAGATTAATGCTACCCAACATAGAATTACCAAATGAATTTTCTCTTGAGAATACAGCCATTATTTGAACTTTGGCCTCTGGAGGTAACACAAACCAATCAAGGTAACACAATATGCTACTTCACCTGTGCCATCTTTTGATAATGATATTGTGTTTGTCATATAAGCCTTTGGCAATCAAAGTGAAGGGAGAGATTCACAGCCAAGGTGGGATAGGAAGCCAATTTGACTGGAAATGATGCTTTATGTTCAAGCAAGCACAACTACCACTGATGACATATTCACAACCTTACATAAATTTCACTGGCTTCAGCTTCCAGCATATTAATGTAGGCACAGAGGCCCTTGTAAGCTTTCTCCTGCAACTCATGGTGAACAAAATATAGGCATCCTATTTTGCCTGTGATGACATCTCAGGTGGGCAATATTTAAAGCTTGAAATAGTGCCTTGAATTTAATTTCTGGGTGCAAAGATGGCTACTAATTTATATTGTAGTATTCTGCACTGCCACTGATGTTTGAATTTGTAAACTTTGAAAGTGTAGTATGTCTTGCTTGACTGCCTTGCAAATTAAGGCTCTGGTCATCTACTTTTCATCTTGAAGACTACCTATTGTATCACCTTTAGTCACTACATCAGTCTGTGAAATTCTTCTTCCAAAAGAATAGAGGCACTAATATATAGTAGTGTGTCTCCGTCTCTCTCTCTCTCTCTCTCTCTCTCTCTCTCTCTCTCTCTCTCTCTCTCTCTCTCTCTCTCTCTCTCTCTCTCTCTCTCTCTCTCTCTCTCTCTCAGTAACAGCTTGATTCCAAAATTACTTCTTTGCCACAGCTTTTTTTAAATTGCTAATAAATATTAACCCCCAAACTGTGTATCCAATTTCACAAAAGTCTTACTATTTCATTCTGTTTTGTCATAATTTTTTTAAGAATTATCCCTTCAGAATGAATTGGAAATATACTATTAGGGCTATATTATGCTGATATTTTCAATGAGATGTATATATGAATACTATGGAATATTGTGAGTAATAGATTTCTGTATACTGAATAATATAGATTATTGGATTATCAAGAAAAATATAACAATCAGTAATTTAAGAATATAGCAAGGTTCATGCTGGGTAAAATCAGAACTCCATAGAGTTTTGCTTCATTCTCATCAAAGGGCATCCAAAGCTTCTTCAATTATTATCTACTGATAAGTCTTGTTGTTGATGTGCCTTTTTTCTGAAATGATGTTATTCTTTATCCTTGGTGCTCATAGTTGTATATCATGGATTATTGTGCTTTATCTATGTGTTAATCCTTGAATGCCATCCTGAGTTACTTAGGTGAGATGGAAAGCTATATAAATCACATTAATAAATAGTCCATAAGCAAGTTATAAAGATTGTGGACACTCATAGCATCTTGCATTCAAAAGTATACTGTCTTCAAACAGGGAGTATGATTTAGTTAGCACAGCTAATAGCTGTTGATAGATCTATCCTCCATCAATTAGTCTAATCCCACTTGTAACCTATTTTTAAGATTTAAGCTGTGCTGCTATTCATTGATTGAGGAGATTGTCAAACATGTTGCTTTATAGCAATAGCAATAGCAGTTAGACTTATATACCGCTTCATAGGGCTTTCAGCCTTCTCTAAGCGGTTTACAGAGTCAGCATATCGCCCCCACAGTCTGGGTCCTCATTTCACCCACCTTGGAAGGATGGAAGGCTGAGTCAATCTTGAGCCGGTGAGATTTGAACCGCTGAACTGCAGATAGCAGTCAGCTGAAGTGGCCTGCAGTACTGCACTCTAACCACTGCGCCACCTCGGCTCTGCTTTAAGAGTGAGTAGTCAAAAAAAAAGGCTAATAAGAGGAAAAGAAGACACTTGGCATCAAATCCAGAATTCACTTTTCTACAGAGGCTAAATATATGCCTACAGGAAACCCAGAAGCACATTACAGTAATAAGTCCTTTCCTGTTGCTGTTCCCCAAAGGCCTGCATTCACAGGCCTTCTCTCTCTCTCTGATTCTTGAGGTAATATATCTATCAATCATACCCAAGACCCTTATCGATAGCCTTGTTGTTCATGACTTTATCTAATTCCATTTGAAATCCAGTGGCTATTACTGCAGCCTGAAGAACAAAATCCATTGTTGTTGTTGTGGTGGTTGTTGTCTGTCCTGAAGCTCCCTCTATTCATCTTCACTGGAACATTGTGAAACTGGTTTCTTTTTCTTTTAAACAACATAATTCATGTTCTTTCTTTCTTTTTGCCCTTTACTAAATGCTTTCAAATCTGATGATGTTTTCTTATAGGTGGAATTCTCTAGCCTTTGAATTTCACTAAAAGTGCAATTTTTCGGAGGTGCTCCAATAAATCCTATGCCTAAACAGAAATACGAGAAGCAACATTGCAAGTAAAGCTTGTCTAAATATCCAACTGGAGGCATCTCAAAATATAAGAGGATTTGTTAAGCGGGAAACCGGATGTGGCTTGCAACGAATAAGAAGGCAGAGTCCTGGTTCCCTCTTTCTAACTCACACGTTTATTCAACATTGGACAAAAGATGGGTCCTGCCCTAAGTCTGAAAGAAATGCAATTTTAACTAATTATATAGCAATAGCAGTAGACTTATATAGCTTTCTTCATTACATAATAGGAATACTGCCTACAATTGATAATGTTCAGAAGTTACAAAAATACTTCTGCACGCATCTTGCCACATGTTCAACTGCAAGTTTGTGATTTCCTTTATCCAGCTTCCACAACTCCGAAGGCCTCTCAAGTCCTGGATTTTATTTCTGTCATTTCAACATAGGAATCTTTGGATCAATCATCAGAATTATGAGAATCCTGACCCACAGATTCAGAAACCTTCAGGTACAGTGCTGCCTTTTCTCCAGAGGTCACCATTCTCCCTTTTGACAGTTTCCTGATTTTGGATTTTATTATAGCAATAGCAATAACAGTTAGACTTATATACCGCTTCATATGGCTTTCAGCCCTCTCTAAGCGGTTTACAGAGTCAGCATATTGCCCCCACAGCCTGGGTCCTCATTTCACCCACCTCGGAAGGATGGAAGGCTGAGTCAACCTTGAGCCGGTGAGATTTGAACTGCCGAACTGCAGATAACAGTCAGCTGAAGTGGCCTGCAGTACTGCACCCTAACCACTGCGCCACCTTATAATTCATCAAAGGGTCTGAAAGAGGCATAAGAGACAGAATGCATTATGGGACACATCGTTTCAAAGTTACATCCTACCTCCAACCTTCAAGGGAAATGTGATAAAAAGATGGCCCAGTGTTCAGATGAAATCACAAGACATTTGACATTTTTTATGAATTAAGCATAGAAAAAAATATTTCAGGTTTCCTCCCTCTCTTTTGCTTATACCTTTTGACTTCATTTACTTTTATGTTGTGTGGATTTCCATTAGAGACAATTATGTAATGAAAAATATGCTCCTATGATGGAAAATACACAAACTTGTCATCAGAGGCACATAAAGGCACTTATTTCCGGCCTACAGTTATGGAGATTAAATTTCAGGTCAAGATTTATTTTGTGTGACTGTCTCCTTATTCACCAGAGAATTGTACAATGCAAGTAATCTGATCAGAATAATGCATAGGGACATATTTCAGAAAACCAATAATTGTAGTAAGGTCAAGCACTCCAAAGGGCCAGATTCCCTCTTTTGAACAAATCCTTAATCATAGCATCATAATACACTGCGCTATTGCACATTAAATCCAGAGGCTTGAAACAATCAATGCTGGACATCGGCAGATTTATTATAATTTCAGTTCTACTGCCCCTTTGCAGACTAAAAAATAAAAATACATTCTATGGGTGTGCCATATTATACCTTACAGCTTTTATAACTTTTTTAAAGGGGTGAACCAGAGTGAAAGCTGCTTCTTTTTCTATTTTTGCCGGTATGAGAGTGGGGAAGTCAAACAGTAACAAAATTCTTCAAAGCCATCACCTGTAAATCCCGTTCCGTTCCTTTCCTCTCTATGCTTATGCCTATAACGCACGAAAAACCTTTCATAAACAAATCCAAAACAAAACCACTGCCCATTTTGCTTGCCTTTAGTCCCTCGTGGAATAAACACAAGTTGTTACATGATTCTTTTGGCCAATTTCTTATTCTGTTCATATTTACAATGATTTTATTGCCGATGCTCAGTTTGCCTGCTTTACATGATCACAATCGGTGCATCTTGGGATTAAAAAGCATTTAGTGGCCCAACTCTTAAAAGAAAGTCCCCAAGTAGCTGCATAATGAATATTGTTTCTTTTTACGGTTGCAAGGTTTATTGGTATGTCAAAAAAGCTTCATCCTCATTTGAAAACAAAGAGGTGACCCACTTAGCATGGCGGAGGAAGCATAAAGGTGCTGGAGATATAATTATGCAATCTATAAATAGTAGCCTTCCTATTTTACCTGGGGAAGCCCACAAATTAGGCACATCTCCAGAGAAATATTCATTTATTCCTCCCCCACCCCACCCCCCAACCCAATAAACCATCTATTGGTATCCAAATTAATCCAGAATAAGCATGTTACTCCCCAGGACAGAGGGAGAGAGAACGAGAAAAGGTAGATACAGCAATTGGTAATCATCAGTTTTATTGCAGCCAAAATCCACAGGCATCTGTATACCTCTCTAGAGATCTATTTCAGAAACTTTACTATTCTGGTTGGGGAATAGGAAGCATTAAGCTCTAATTCATTAGCCCTTCCCTATAGGGCTTACCTTTCAGTGCATGATTAAGACCCATTGTAAATGACAAGATTCTGCAGCTAAGTGTGCTACTTGGATCAGGTAATCAGCTACGTCTTCTTGGCTAGAGAAGATCAGGTAATCAGATGCATCTTCTTGGCTAGAAAAGACGAGTCAAATTTTGGTTCACTGCAATTGACCTTTCAAATAGCAAAGTTACAGCTATTCATGAGGGTGATGTCCAGGAAACCAACATTAATATGTGGGGAAGCACAAAATATATGGCTTGCATATTTGGTATACTATATTTTTTCTATATCTCACCCAACAATTCCTTAGGCCCAGGGTACCTGCGAGACCACCTACTGCCACCGGTAGCCTCCCATCGTCCAGTGCGATCCCACAGAGTTGGCCTCCTCGGGGTACCGTCGGCAAGACAGTGTCGGCTAGCGACCCCCAGGGGGAGAACCTTCTCTGTGGGAGCGCCTTCCCTCTGGAATGAGCTGCCCGGGAGCTTCGTATAATCCCTGACCTCCGGTCCTTCCGACGGGCCCTAAAAAGTTGGCTTTTCCAGCCAGCCAGCCTGGCCTGAACAAAACAAAATAAATTATTGATTATTGTTAATTTTAATTCAATTTTTTAAAAAAAAATGTATTGTCAATTTTAATTGGGTTTGGGATATTCCATTTAATTTTTTTTAACTTTTGTATTATGTGTTTCTTTTAATTGTTGTATGCCTCCCTGAGTCCTTGGGAGAAGGGCAGCATATAAATCTAATAAATCTCAATCTCTTTACAAGTATTATTCAATTTTACCCAGGATTCTTTTGCATATTGAAATCTTGACATTTCGTCTTCAGGCTTCAATTCATTCACAAACAGGTATAATAGAGGATGGGCTTCATCACTGATAGACACTGCAGGTCTTCCCAAGAAACAGTAGACAATTCATCCTTTCTTTAAATGGTAGAAGATGATAATTGGCAGTTATTGTAAATATCTTGGAATGATTCAGTTGGATAGAGTTATCTGCCTTGATATCATAAGACAGATTCAGTTGGAAGAGATTTCAAGAAATCTCCAGTCTTCCAGTCTTACTAAAGCTATGGCATCATATTGGTCACCCAATGCACATAGTGTGCCTTTGTGATGTGGAATGATAGTTTTGCACAACTACTTCAAGAAACAGAAATGTTGGACCTGTCGGTCCTTTCACTTTGCATTGTAACTGACTAGGATCAGGGTAGAGAAACTACAGTATAAATATCCATGCTGCCTAAGCAATTCTTGACTTACAACCATTTGTTTAGTAACCATATGAATTTCCTCACACTTGCAACCATCACAACATCCCCACAGTCACATGATCAAAATGCAGGCACGCGCTCTACATGGGGCTGCCCCTGAAGAGTGTTCGAAGACTGCAATTGGTCCAGAATGCAGCCACGCGAGCGATACTGGGTGTACCTAGATACACCCATGTTACACTATCTTCCGCGAGCTGCACTGGCTCCCAATTGGTCTCCGGACGCGCTTCAAGGTGCTAGTCGTTACTTTTAAAGCCCTACATGGTTTAGGACCTGGCTACCTGAGAGACCGCCTCCTGCCATTTACCTCCCAACAACCAATAAGATCACACAGGTTGGGTCTCCTTCCGGTACCGTCGACCGGACAGTGCCGGCTGGCAGCCTCTCGGGGGAGGGCCTTCTCTGTAGCTGCGCCAGCCCTGTGGAACGAACTACCCGTAGAGATCCGGACCCTCACCACTCTCCCGGACTTCCGTAAAGCCACCAAGACCTGGCTGTTCCGGCAGGCCTAGGGCTGTTGATCGATATCCAGCCCCTCTTGGACAGAATGGATGTTGTGTTAATTTTAATATTGTATTTCTTATTTTTTAAAAAATTTTAAATGCTTTTCTCTTGCCTGTGAGCCACCCAGAATCCCAATGGGAGTGGGCAGCATACAAATTTCATTAAACTAAACTTAGTAACTGGTATGTAGTTACAATGCTTGAGGTATCCCAGTGCTTATGTGATTGCTAAATGCAACCTTCCCAGCCAGCTTCTGATGAGCAAACTCAATGGGGAAAGCCAGATTTGCTTAATGACCTTATGATTCACTTCACTGCAGTGACTCACTTAACAACCATGCCAAGAAAAGTTGTAAAGTTGTCTCACTTAACAACTGCCTCGCCTAGCGATAGAAATTGTGATCCCAACTGTAGTTGTAAGTAAAGACAACTTGTGTAGATTTAAGTATATTTCAATGGATAAAACATGCTGCACGATCCCTCTGTTTTTTCCAAATTCTGAAGTTTAGAAATAAATAGAAATATTTTAGAAGCTTCAACTCTTTCCTTTCCTTTTTCAATATACTGTAGATATATGCAACAGATGACAATCCATGTAAAAATGTTATCAAACTATACTTTGCTAGATAGAAAGCTTGTATAAACCAGGCGTAAAATTAGAGTTTTTACTACTGAATTATAACCCTGTAGAAATAAAGATTCACCTCTAAAAACATTCAGCCTTGGGGGATAATTCTGCACTATATTTATGTCAGTGAAAATTAAGCCAACGAAATCAGAATTGTATTTTGTGTGTGTGATTAGGCACACTCCCACCAACTGGAGTGTGTCTAGGACAGTGTTTCTCAACCTTGGCAACTTGAAGATGTCTGGACTTCAATTCCCAGAATTCCCCAGCCAGCATTCGCTGGCTGGGGAATTCTGGGAGTTGGAGTCCAGACATCTTCAAGTTGCCAAGGTTGAGAAACACTGGTCTAGGGTATTCTGGTGCTTTCATTTTGACTGTTTAAAACTCTTACAATAGACCATTTCATAAGGCACGGGTTTTTTTTCCAAATGGACTAGAATAAAAATATTTTACCATGACTTGATGAAGCAGCTCATTGCTATCTTATTGTTATTAAGAAATTAATAAATTTCTGTTAAAATTGTTGTCTTATTTTACAGGCAATTTTTTTAGCCTCTTTATCACTTCTCCTTCCTCTTCTCTTCCTCCTATTTCTTCTTCATGTGAAATTACAATATCAGATGATCACCTTTTCAGACTGTAACAGCCGAAGTGGCACAGTGGTTAAATGCAGCACTGCAGGCTACTTCAGCTGACTGCTGTTCTGCAGTTCAGCGGTTCAAATCTCACCGGCTCAAGGTTGACTCAGCCTTCCATCCTTCCGAGGTGGGTGAAATGAGGACCCAGACTGTGGGGGCGATATGCTGACTCTGTAAACCGCTTAGAGAGGGCTGAAAGCCCTATGAAGCGGTATATAAGTCTAACTGCTATTGCTATTGTAACTTTATATAGATATTAATATATTTATTTCATATTTAAATGCCATGATGACTTTTGTACTTTTGTATTCTTTCTATTCTTTTGAAAAACTTAAAATTGTTCAGATTTTAAACCTTCTCTAAAAAGTATTCTTCAGCCTGTATCCTCAATAAAATAAGTGTATTTTAGAAAAGACTTAAGGTCCCACACCATGCTCAACAAACAGTTTCCAACTCTCAAGACTATACCATGGTATCTTTGCTTTTGCCAAAAGCAGTAATTTGATTTAGCTTGTTTTTGTTTTACAAAATTCTTCATATGTCTTTCAATAAGACAGAATATGGATCAATAGGCACCATGGCTGTCTCTAATATTATTACTAACTGCTCCACTTTCATTTTATGGAAATAAACATTTTATGTAATATAACTATATTATTTGTATTACTATTGATCAAAGAATTTTAAAGACTGCATATTGTTTAAGTCTTGTTCTCCACTGAATTTCCTGAAATCTTTTCCCAGTACTTCTCATACATTCTCTCTGCACACAAAGAAAACTACACAGAGAGAATATGAAACTGGATCTCGATCTAACTACGTGCACAAATGGAATTATAACTGCATATTAAATTAGCTTTAATTGTGCTAAAAGAGAAAAAAAGAATGTTAAACCTTTTCTCCTTATGTATCTCAATCAGCTGTCTGTTTTTCTGGGCTAGTATGTGTAATATTTGTAAACATTGTTCATTATCAGTATGGATGCACTGAAACTTAGTCCTGATCTGATAGATAGATAGAAGATATAGATAGATAGATAGATAGATAGATAGATAGATAGATAGATAGATAGATAGATAGATAGATAGATAGATAGATAGATAGATAGAAGAGAGAGAGATGATGGATGTTTAGACAGATTACAATAGAGACCATTGTTAGAATTTGTGATTGCGTAATGTCTTAAGAATAAGCTTTCTGCATAATTATATAACCTTGTAATACTTTAGGAAGAATTTAGCGGTAGTTACTCACATCAAATAAGAGGTTCGGGTTTTTGTTGTTGTTGTTTTATAGCATTGTGGCTGGCCACAATGCCACCCAGTGACTGAGAAAAAAGTGTCAGCTATCAAGGTTAGCAAAATTGTCCATTTAACAATGCTCCTATTTGGAGAGGAACTTGCTGCCTCGTGTTCTTCCAGATATCCCCCAGGAATACTGCAAGTTCATTGGTTATAGTACGTCAAGATCCATGCATTGCTATTAATTGTGAGGTTTGTAATTATTTCTGGTTTTCATGTTAGTAATAACTCTTCATGATTCTGTTGACTGGAGGGAAATTTTAATCCCAAATGTGTCCAATTGTCAAAATTGCCATTATCCTGCAGAAAAAGAAAGGCTTTTAGGAAGAAGTAAAGTTTACTTATTGGAAATTAGAAATGAATATGTATTGTCAGATCCTTGAGATTAAACCCTTTTATTTAACACCAGTTGAAAGTGTAAATTATTCAAATGTTTACATATGAAGGAATGCTGTACTCTAATGACTCCATTTCCTATAGAGTATTAGTGGCAAGATAATGAAAAGCTTCATCAAAATGGAATGTTAAACAAACAACTTCAACTTCTCACAGCAGACTGAAAAGATTGGGTGACTCGGTCAATTAGAGCTGGCAAATGCTTCCAATGAACCAAGTATCAACACTCTCCACCGATGACAATGAAAGTTGAACTGTAGCTGTGGACTGTGAAGCCTCTCAGTTTCCATCATATATTTGCATGAGAATCAAGGGAGTGAAATGTGTAAATATAGCAGCCTTTTCTTCAAAATTAGTGCCAGAAATAAGTAGGGCTGCAATGTACTGATTGACTAGAACCTGATTAATTGGAGAGCCCACATTTTAATACGATACTGATGATAGTTTCATGGGGGAGGAATGTATTATGTCAAACACCACCTTGAAAGGATCGTTCTCTCTTCTCAGTAGAACAAGAGGAAAGAAAATTGTAGCAATAGTTCTTAGATTTATATATTTCATTATAGTTTAGGTTTAGATTTCGTTTTATTTATATGCCGCCCTATTCCCGGTGGGACTCAGGGCGGCGCACAAACCCAAGGGGGGGTGCTTTAAGCAGTTCACAAAGTCAGCATATTGCCCCCAACAATCTGGGTCCTTATTTTACCAACCTCAGAAGGATGAAAGGTTGAGTCAACCTTGAGCCAGTCAAAATTGAATTGCTGGCAATCAACAGAATTAGCCTTCAATACTGAATTCTAACCACTGTGCCACCACAGTTCTGTGTATTTCTAGCTCTGCAAATGTTGCTGAATGACAAATTCTGGAAATCTCAGCCAAGATCAAATGGTGAGTGATGTTAGAAGTTCTAATGCTGCAACATCCGGAAGGACATAATCTGAAATCAGAACATATGCTTCATAATTCATAAATATAATCAATGATCAATTAATCAATCATTGCACAGGTCTGCGACTAAAAAGCTGTTGGATTATTTTCATCTAATTTCCATGTATTTTGGTGTGCTGAAAACAAAAATATTGAAAGAAACTCCTAGACGTCATGATTTGCCACAACATGCAAAACTGTCTTCAAATTTATCAAAAAAAAATTTAATTTTTGGTATTTTTTTATATTATGGGTTTTTAACCAAATTTAAAGTCCAAATTACTATTAATTAATTAATTCACATAAGTGCATTTAAGATATAAAATGCCAAAAAAAAACCTTAAAGGGTTTGTCCGAGTTAGAAAGAAGGGTTCTGTGAAGGTAGGTTCTTTTAGTTTCTCTTAGTTCTCATAGTTTCTGTCCATGTAGTAATGGAGATAGTGACATGTTTTATTTTCCTGGGCTCCAAGATCACCGCAGATGGGGATTGCAGCCAAGAAATTAAAACTCACTTGCTCCTGGGGAGGAAAGCTATGCCAAATCTAGACAGCATACTAAAAAGCAGAGATATCACCCTATCAACAAAAGTGAGTATGGTCAAGCCTATGGTTTTTCCCAGTTGCAATGTATGGCTGTGAAAGTTGGACCTTAAGAAAGTTTGAGCACCAAAGAATTGAGGCCTCTGAACTATGGTGCTGGAGAAGACTCCTGCGAGTCTCTTGGACTGCAAGGGGATCAAACCAGTCAGTCCTTGAAGAGATCAACCCTGACTGCTCTTTAGAAGACCAGATCCTGAAGATAAAACTCAAAGAAATACTTATACACCTAATGAGAAGGAAGGACTCACTGGAAAAAGCTTAATGCTGGGAAAGATTGAGTGCAAAAGAAGAAGAGGGTGATAGAGAATTAGGTGGCTGGATGGAGTCACTAGGGCAGTCGGTGTGAGCTTAAATGGACTCCAGGGGATGGTAGAGGACAGAAAGGCCTGGAGGAATGTTGTCCATTGAGTCACAATGGTTCGGATACGACTTCGTAACTAACAACAACACTATCCATGTACTTAACTGGGGAAGGGAAAGAAATAAGAAAACAGTCATTACATATCCTTGAAAATGTTGCACTCCACTGAAGAAATGCTACAAAATACATATATTTCACAGGTATTTGATGTAATTCTCCATTGAACAATTTGAAAAAAAACATTGGCAGGACTATAAAAAATTCTATCTATCTATCTATCTATCTATCTATCTATCTATCTATCTATCTATCTATCTATCTATTTATCTATATATCTATATATCTATATATCTATATATCTATATATCTATATATATAGATATCACAAGTTTCAATAATTACCTTTACTAAAGGATAGAGATGGGAGGGGGGACTTCAGTAAAGTTAATTACCCAAACCTGTGTAATTATTTTTCTCTTATGAACTATCATTTTACTCTTCCACACTTACAAAATAAAATTTCTACTGTAATGGCAAAATCAGGGTCTGCCTTTCTACTTACGTAAGAACATGAGACGATACCTTTTTTTCCCAGAGAAGAAAGGTTTATTGAATGCATTCAAGAGACCAGTAGATTTCCACCTAACTGATCTGATTTTAGGTACATTTTGACAGAGGTTTTATACCTTTGAAATGGTTATTACAAATCATATAGACGTCATATAGGCGTGCACTAATCCAGGTCATAACTTCTCACCTAAGTCAGCACAAGGTTATTTCGGGTAAATTACAAATATTTAAGGAAAATTACAATACATGATTCCCAAACCACAATAGGGAAGTAAAGTGAAACTAAAAGAGAAGTGAATCTTGGTTACTCATGCAGAAAGAGGAAAAGTCAGAACGCCACTCAGATATATTGCTAAAAATATGGTTAACCTATAGCTTGTTTACAAGGTGAACTTTGATTTTCATAAACTGCGCTCTATGACTAAGATAATGTGGTTAACTGCCCACCCAGTTTCCTCCTACTTGCGAAAAGCCTAGCTTCCTGCGTTTCAAGCAGTAAGAAATATGTTCCTTATTCTTGTTCTTTAGGTGAAAGAGCATAAGCAGAGTTTTGATTTTGAAGTTTTAGAATAAGACAAGTAGCCTGATTAAGTATTGAGGGGTTCAATGGTGGACCCCATGCTGTTTCACTACCATTTTAAAGTATGTCTGTCTAACCTTAAATTTAGCATCTCTAGAAAAGCTGAACAAAACTTAAGAGTCAACAAAAAAAGGAGTGGAAAGTTATTCTTCTTCAACTCAGCTCTAAATGACTATTAAGCATTACCTTAGCTGCATCTCAGATTACATGGTTTTAGGATGTGAAAACATTTCTCTAATTAACTAATAACTGTAAGGGACAATTTAGTCTAATGCTTGACTAAAGATAGGCAAACGTGGATTCTGGCAATGAAGCCAGCAAGGTGATTTTAAATTAGTCTAACTCCAAAAAGTTTTTCAAAAAAACCTGCTTGCAATTGCCTATGTAACTATGGTGTTAAAACTGATGCAAGGCATTTAAAACAAATAAGTAATGATGTCACATCTTAAATGAGCCATAAAATGTAGGCTGTAACTTGAATTAGCCAAGCCATGTTCAAAGTGTTTTCATCACCAGTAAATTAGGGAGGCTGAATTCATTTTCCTATCGAATTTTATTTCTAAATCTCCCTTCTTTTCAATATAATGTTTAAAAAGGCTGCCCATTGACATCTTACTGTATCTAAATACTGTAGACTGGGTTGGATGTTCTGTGATTTATATACTGTCTACTTTATTCTGAAGTATATTGGAATGCAAGAACATGCTAAGAGTTCAAAGGAATTAGAGCAGGGGTGGGTTTCTCGCCCCATTCCAACCGGTTCGGTTGGAACGGGGCCGGCGTCGTCCTCGTGCACGTGCGCGGTGCACGCATGCGTACTAGCGTCTGCGTGACGCTCCAGCTGCTCCTGGATGATCGCGCATGCGCTGTATGCATCCTGCGCATGCGGGGAAGCGCAGAACTCATCAAAACTGGGTAAGGACCACGAGCGGGCGGGCCGTTCGCCGTTCCCGGAAGTTACTTACTTCCGGGTTCGGCGACCAACCGGTTCGCAGGGACCGCCGCGAACCGGTTGAAACCCACCCCTGAATTAGAGCTGAATCTTCTAGCATCCTAACACTTGTTCTTAATTTAATTTAATGATTTGATGCCTAAGGAAATTAGAAATACTTTAATTGAATAGATGCATTATAACCTAAATATTTTTAAGGAAGGTCAGAAGATAAGCAATGCAAACTTTAGTCTCTCTATAGAAAGAAAGAGAGTAGATGAAATTTATACGGTGAGAAAAATGTGCCTATTTTTTTTATTAAACATTAAATGGTTACATATTTTACATATATATTATGCTTACTTTTTGAATTCTTAAAACAGGAATAGAAGTAAATTATAATTAGTAAAAACTAAATCGATGTGTTATTCCTTTTGGTTTAATTTTTAATTTCTAAAAGTGTTTTAAAAATTGAGATTGTGTTCCTTTGGCAGGCTTCTAACCATTCTTATAAATAAATGCTCTTTTAGTAAATTTCCTAGGGAGTTTTGGCAAAATCTTCTAGAGGGCTTTGGTAAAAACATTGTGAATGCCAAAACCCAACTCTTAAAAAGAAAGCTGCCTTGTATGTCAAGCCAAAATGTTTTACTGCAGGTTAATTTGAAGATTTTTTTTAAAAAAAAACTTTTTAAAAGGAATTAGTATAAATTTCAGTAGAGTTAGATTTCAAAACACTATTTGAAATTCAGTTTCAAATGTGATAATATTTCTATATGTCCCTTTAATTTTCATACTAAGGTGGCATTTCTAAATTTAGCATTTAATACTGACTTATACCAATAATTTATTTGATCAAGAATAGTTTATATAACTACTATATATAATACGTATTGCATTGCATTGCACCGCACCACTGCACTGCATTATATTATATTTAATGATACTATATATACTAGTCTTTAAACACTATAAACCAGTGTTTCTCAACCTTGGCGACTTTAAGTCCTGTGGACTTCAACTCCCAGAATCCCCCAGCCTGGCTGGGGGATTCTGGGAGTTGAAGTCCACAGGACTTCAAGTCGCCAAGGTTGAGAAACACTGCTATAAACAGTGCATTCAAAATAAAGCATTTTGGCACATAATGTGTTTATAGTAATATAACATTTTTCCTATTACTTTTATAAAACTATATTTAAAAAAATGCTTTTTATTTCAAACTTTAAATAAAATATTCCACCTTTTTTTAATCAAAACATTTCAAGTTGGCTATTTCTTTTTTCTTTTTGCAATGCAATTTGAATGGTTTTACTATAAGAAATGATACTAACTCATAATAAGCTTTTTATTTATTTATTAATTTTCCTCCTGGGATTAGAAAGACTAGACAACAATTGAACTAATGTATTATGATGCATTATAACACCGTTTTTTTTCTGAAAACAGTGAGCCAGTTTGCAGAAAAATGGGCAAAAGAGATACTTTAGAGAATATATATATATATATATATATATTAAGATAGCCATTATGGAAGCTAAATAAAAGAATTGAATTTCTGCTGCTGCTGCTGCCTTGTTTGAACTCAAGAATCCTTCTTTGCCTTGGGAGTATGCTAATGGAAAGGAATTAGCATACTTTTCAAATAGATTTCAAATCAGTTACCTCATCCTCCAGGGCAGGAGGGCAACCTGGTAGAAAATGAATGTTCCATTCAGTCCATTAGCACAAATGAGATTTCTTTTTTTAAAAAAAAATGCTTTAAAGTAAACTTCTTGATCTAAACCGTCTACTCCTAAACCTAATCTTGCAACTAGTTAGGAGTATGGAAGTTTTTTCTTGAAATCTGTATTGACAGGTGAGCCCTTGACTTATGACCACAATCGAGCCTAAAATTTCTGTTGCTAGCTGAGATGATTGCTAGGTTAATTTTGTCTGAACATTTTTCCCAGGGTTAAATAGTTTGGTTGGGTCATTTGGGCCAGAAATCCCAAGTTAAGTGGATCAAGATGAGTGTTGCAGTGGTCTCCTAGCTTCTCATTTCTCTTGCAGAGTCCACTGAGCTAGCAAGGAAGGATTCGAAAGCGCTAAGTATTTAACACCTCTTGTTGAAGAACATGCAAGACTAAGCCTAGGTCCACCTTTGTAGGATGGATTCTCCCCAACTATCTTTTAAAAACCTGATTTGATAAAGAATGACTCTCATTTAAAGCTAACCCACTGGATGCACTCAGAATAGCCAAAGACTGTTTTATAACACCTCTCACATAGTGGAAGCAGAACACAAATCTCTTTTAAGGAACAACAAATTGATGTGACAGCAGGAAGGCTAGAAAAGATTGCTACGAGGAGCCCAAGAGTGTGAGAGAGATTTGGTTGTTCTTTTGCATTCAGCTAATGGCCCTGACCCCAGAGAAGTGCTTGGACCAAGGAATGCAGTCACATCTGAAGCCTGGGTTAATTAATTTGAAGAAATACTCAGTAGTCTCCACATAGGGAGGGGCAAAGAGGATCTTGAGTGACACAAGCAATGTCCCAGACACAAACCCTGCCCCTTTTCGACGTGCGTCTTGACATCACATACATGTCCCAAAACATGGCAATGCTGCTTTCATTATTCCAACCCGTCACCAGGATGTTGCATGAGAGGTTTTTTCCCCTCAAATATGACCACTGGTATCTTTTGAACCCAACCCCAGACAAAAAAGGTTCCACCACAAATGCGCGAACGACAAAAGTGCACCTGACTAAACCGCGGTGACAAAACCGTGCCGACAAAACCACGCCGACGAATGAGCGCTGAAGCGCACCGACAACAACGCACCGACAGAAGCGCGCTGTAACCCTAACCCTAAACCAAATCCTAAACCAAATCCTAAACCAAACCCTAAACCTAACCCTAAACCTAACCCTAAACCTAACCCTAAACCTAACCCTAAACCTAACCCTAAACCTAACCCTAAACCTAACCCTAAACCTAACCCTAAACCTAACCCTAAACCTAACCCTAAACCTAACCCTAAACCTAACCCTAAACCTAACCCTAAACCTAACCCTAAACCTAACCCTAAACCTAACCCTAAACCTAACCCTAAACCTAACCCTAAACCTAACCCTAAACCTAACCCTAAACCTAACCCTAAACCTAACCCTAAACCTTACCTTAACGTAAGCTTCTGTTGGCGTGCTTTTGTCGGCGCACTGTTGTCGGCGCACTTTTGACATCGCGGCTTTAGCGCCGCAGTTTTGTCGGCGCACTTTTGACGTTCGCGCATTTGTCGGGTCACGGACAAAAAATGCTAGGCAAGGTTGTGCCTCGCTCCTCTCCTAATTAACTTCTATCTTAATATTCAGGCTTTCTCTAAACATAAATCCGAATCTCTTCACTAAACCACACTTAATTTTCTATTATTTGTTTCCACTGGCGGCCCAGCAATTCTTTATGTAATCAATTCAGCTTTTATTGTTCAGGTATTAGCCAAATACTGCCAGGACAAAAGGTTGTAAATAAATCACTGCCAGTGTAAGTGTGAAATTAATGGTTTTTCAAACTGAGCAGATAAAGATGCTCAATTGCTGAAGTATTTCATTTCTGGATGCATCACATCTGTGAGGTCCCAGTCCAGGCTCAAATGTCTACAGAAGCAATTATTAGATTTGCCAGCTGCAACAGGAACATTTAAGTTTCTGGTGCAAATTAAGTATTTTTTGCAAACATTCTGAGTCTTCCATTGTTGTGCTTAGCTTGTGATTATTTCTGCTTATTGCCAAAAAAGCTTTCCTTTGGTAGCTTTTCTTTCCCATTTTGAATGTAATTCCGTCTCAAAAGAGCTATGAAAGAAGTTAAACAGAGATCCTTGATCTGGATATTCAGAGTGATAGATCTGAGCATCTTTCTGTGTTGCCTGAAGGACTTCTTCCATAGCCCTTTCAAGACCCCGAAGTATCTTTACAGCATTTCTTCTGCTTCTTAAAAGAAAGTAGCTATGTTTGTAAGACGTTATGCCTTATAGTCAATGTTGAGGAGGTTAGGGTTAATCAAGTGTACCCTTTGCAGTATTTATGTTGGGAAGGAGTGGAGGAAGAGTTAAAGGAGAGACCAGCCTAGAATCCTTATGTAGCCACAAGCAACTCCAACCCCCCCTTGAATTCCATCATTAATCAGATTTATTGTTAACCACTATCTATCTGCCTAATATACAATTGTCCACAAATCCGTAGTAAAAAGCAAAAATATTTGCATAAATTCTAAACATGAATTTGATGTGTTGTGTTCTCTGCAATCTCGTTTCTCAAAACCTTGTCCTATTGTCCCAGAAAGTGATGTAGCTTTTGCTCCACTGAATTCTTGGAAAAACTTGGGTGTTTTCCGATAGATGTCTGTCCTTTGTGCACAGTGTGACTATATGAGACAACCTATATGAGCAAATATAGTAAACAGAGGTTTGTATTTAAATAGTGGCATTATCTACAAAATATATATATACATACCTGTACCTTCACAGGTACATCTACATCTTTACACATCAGGAGAGATAGTTAGTCTCATTCAGATGAGACCATGAAATATCATCCCTTACATTGATAGAAG